>NC_134358.1:534034800-534147300 GCF_048569485.1 Anomaloglossus baeobatrachus | reverse complement strand
GTAACCTCAGTGACGACACCGCTGATAGCGCGGCTCGCTGCGGTAACTCAGGGGATTTGCGGTCACCGGTGAGATCTGGAGGATGACAATGAAGTCGGGTGACGTTCATCCGACTTCATTCTGATTGTGCAGCTCTGTCTGTGTCTGCTGTCAGCGGCTATTCAGCTCTGCTACATCGCTCTGGCTGTGTCTGCTGTCAGCGGCCATGTAGCAGAGCTCAATGGCAGATGACAGCTGCTGAGGAAAAAAAAGGAACACACACGCATTACACACGCTAGCCAAATCATTAATTTATTCAGAAATAGCATCGCACTTGCGTTGTACTCGCACCTAACGTGAACTAAAATCAGCCGAGTTTTTTTCAGCCAACTTGGACCGATTTTACTCGCATAGATGTGTTTCCAGCCTTAAGAGGAGACTTTGTGCAGCAGGCCTTCATGGTAAAATAGCTGCTAGGAAACCACTGCTAAGGACAGGCAACAAGCAGAAGAGACTTGTTTGGGCTAAAGAACACAAGGAATGGACATTAGACCAGTGGAAATCTGTGCTTTGGTCTGATGAGTCCAAATTTGAGATCTTTGGATCCAACCACCATGTCTTTGTAGAAAAGGTGAACGGATGGACTCTACATGCCTGGTTCCCACCAAAGCATGGAGGAAGAGGTGTGATGGTGTGGGGGTGCTTTGCTGGTGACACTGTTGGGGATTTATTCAAAATTGAAGGTATACTAAACCAGCATGCTTACCACAGCATTTTGCAGCGGCGTGCTATTCCATCCGGTTTGCGTTTAGTTGGACCATCATTTATTTTTCAACAGGACAATGACCCCAAACACACCTCCAGGCTGTGTAAGGGCTATTTGACTAAGAAGGAGAGTGATGAGTTGCTACGCCAGATGACCTGGCCTCTACAGTCACCAGACCTGAACCCAATCAAGATGGTTTGGGGTGAGCTGGACCGCAGAGTGAAGGCAAAAGGGCCAACAAGTGCTAAGCATCTCTGGGAAGTCCTACAAGACTGTTGGAAAACCATTTCCGGTGACTACCTCTTGAAGCTCATCAAGAGAATGCAAAGAGTGTGAAAAGTATAATCAAAGCAAAAGGTGGCTACTTTAAAGAACCTAGAACATAAGACATAGTTTCAGTTGTTTCACACTGTAAGTATTTCATTCCACTTGTTTTAATTCATACTTGTGATGCCTTCAATGTGAATCTACAATTTTCAGAGTCCTGAAAATAAAGAAAACTCTTTGAATGAGGTGTGTCCAAACTTTTGGCCTGTACTGTATATAAATCTACATATATATCTATCTACACATTTTATATATATATATATATATATATATATATATATATATATATATATATATATATATATATATATATATATATATATATATATATATTAGATAGATAGATAGATGTAGATAGATATATATAGATATATATATATAGATAGATAGATAGATATGTATATGGATATATACATGTAACATAGTGTACTATCCCTACATTGTATCAGATGCTACAATTACCTTATGTTGCATGTACTTAACATGTTCAGATTGGATTGTTATATGATTATGCATCACTTTACTGCTGCTACATTGTGTGTAAGGAAGAAAACCACCTGATAAAAAAAAAAGAGTAGAGGACATCTTGTAGTTTTCTTAAATTCTTTAGTCCCCAGATTTCCTTGGTAATCACTGCAGATGAGATTAATCCCTGCTTCCCATTGATCCAGAAGCTTACTCCTTTCTACTGACCGTGTTCTGTCTTTTTCCCCATCTCCTTCTTCCTCCAGATCAGTCTTCAGGGCTGTGACCGGGGGAGGAGGATTGTGCCAGGGGCAGAAAGTGGCAGAGGATGAGCTGCCAGGATGATGCTTTGGGTCATATCCAGCACTGGAACCTACCTGATGTAATACAGCAGCATACATGTCCTGTAATATCGGGCAGGATTTGTATCTCCAGACTGGACCCTTCTTGTTTTTCTCTTCAGCGATCAGTTGAATATCAAAGCAAAAGAAGGAAAATGTTGAGCTCAAAACTCAGAGGTGTGCTGAGCTTTATGGAAGGAAGGAAGATAAAAAAGAAAGAAGAATGAATGAAAGAGAGAGCTAAAAGGAAGGAAAAGAATGAAAAAGAGAAAATGGGGAAAAATACAGAAGAAGAAAAATAGATCTGAGATAGACAATAGACATGACAGGAGGAAAAAAAGACGTATATAATAGATAGATATTGGGGTCTGCAAAGACATATTGCAAAGCTCACTGAAAATAATTTCAGGAAATATATCGGGTTATTCCATTAATGCGGTGTAGCTGTGTGATGAGTGTAAATGTGTGATATATGTCCTTGTGTGGTGTGTGTGTGTGTGTGTGTGTGTGTGTGTGTGTGTGTGTGTGTGTGTGCGCGCGTGTGTGTGTGTGCATGTGTGATGTATCTCCATGTGTGATATACATCCATGTGTTATGTATGTCCATGTGTGACATATCCATTTGTTGTATGTCCATGTGTGATATGTGTCCATGTGTGATGTGTGTCCAAGTGTGATGTATGTCTATGTGTGACGTGTGTCCATGTGTTATGTATGTCCATGTGTGATGTATGTCCATAAGTCATGTATGTCCATGTGTGATGTGTGTCCATGTGTTATGTATGTCCATGTGTGATGTGTGTCCTTGTGTGATGTGTGTTCATGTGTTACATATGTCCCATGTGTTACGTATGCCCATGTGTAACGTGTGTCCATGTGTGATGTATGTTCATGAGTCATGTATGTCCATGTGTGATGTATGTCCTTGTGTGATGTATGTCCATGTGTGATGTGTGTCCATGTGTGGTGTTTCTCCATGTTTGATGTATGTGCATGTGTGATGTGTGTCCATGTGTGATGTGTGTCCATGTTTGATGTATGTCCATGTGTGATGTGTCTCCATGTGTGATGTGTGTCCATGTGTGATGTGTGTCCATGTGTGATGTATGTCCATGTGTGATGTATGTCCATGTGTGATGTGTGTCCATGTGTGATGTGTGTCCATGTGTGATGTGTGTCCTTGTGTGATGTGTGTTCATGTGTTACATATGTCCCATGTGTTACGTATGCCCATGTGTAACGTGTGTCCATGTGTGATGTATGTTCATGAGTCATGTATGTCCATGTGTGATGTATGTCCTTGTGTGATGTATGTCCATGTGTGATGTGTGTCCATGTGTGATGTGTGTCCATGTGTGATGTGTGTCCATGAGTCATGTATGTCCATGAGTCATGTATGTCCATGTATGATGTATGTCCATGTGTGATGTATGTCCATGTGTGATGTATGTCCATGTGTGATGTGTGTCCATGTGTGATGTGTGTCCATGTGTGATGTATGTCCATGAGTCATGTATGTCCATGTATGATGTATGTCCATGTGTGGTGTTTCTCCATGTGTGATGTATGTCCATGTGTGATGTGTGTCCATGTGTGGTGTGTGTCTATGTTTGATGTATGTCCATGTGTGATGTGTCTCCATGTGTGATGTGTGTCCATGTGTGATGTATGTCCATGTGTGATGTGTGTCCATGTGTGATGTATGTCCATGAGTCATGTGTGTCTATGTGTGATGTGTGTCCATGTGTGGTGTTTCTCCATGTGTGATGTATGTTCATGAGTGATGTGTGTCCATGTGTGATGCATATACTTGTCCTCTCTGTCATGCTATTGTTGGTGCATTAAACAGGCCTTGAATAAAAATCTATAGGGTGTAGTAAAGTATGACATAATCCCAATATACCCCATTATTAGTGCTGCTGACTATATAAGAGCTCAATCTGCCAGGATTGTATTTCATATTATCTATGTATTTATTTTTAAACCCCCTGTATAACAGGGCTGGGATTAGGAGGGGGCAGCAGTTTTGTAATCCCGGTTGATGTCCTGGTGCAGTCACACTAATCAGTGCTATTCCCCGAGGTCATGCCCCCCTGCTGCCAATCACACACTGATTCAGAGGTGCATTGTTCCTGCCAGGACAGTTGCCTTCCTCTCATATTGAGGACAATGGTCCGGCCTCTGATCATTCAGACGGAATCTGCCATTATCTGGGGAGAATGCTGGGTCCTGATCTTCCAGAGGGAGATTCCGTTTGGTGGATCCCAATCTATCTCCAGTGCCCACTGCCCTGGGCATCCAGAGGGCCCATACACATCCGGGGGGGGGGGGGGGCAGACACCTCCAAAGGGCCCAATACACATGCATAGGGCCCCATACACATCCAGAAGGCCCACTACCCATCCAAAGGGTCCCATACACATCCAGAGGGCCCCATACACATCCAGAGGGCCGTATACGCATCCAGATGGTCCCATATACAGAGGGTCCAATACACATCCAGGGGGTCCCATACACATCCAGAGGGCCGAATACACATCCAGAGGGCCGAATACACATCCAGAGGGTCCCATATACAGAGGGTCCAATACACATCCAGAGGGTCCATACACATCCAGAGGGTCCAATACACATCTAGAGGGACCAATACACATCTAGAAGGCTGTATACACATCCAGAAGGCCCAATACACATACAGAGGGATGTATACACATCTAGAAGACCACCAAACACATCCAGAGGACCCCATTCACATCCAGAGGGGCCATACACATCCAGAGGATGCCATATAAATCCAGACAGCCCCATACACATCCAGATTGTCCAATACACATCCAGAGGACCCCATACACATACAGAAGGGCCATACACATCCAAAGGGTGCCATATAAATCCAGAGAGCCACATACACATCCAGAAGGCCCCATACACATCCAAAGGGCCCAATACAAATACAACCTTTTCCACAATATGTTTTGCTGATACATAAATAATAATATTATTAATTTTTGTCAGGAACGTATAATCTTGTAATCCCCATATTAGCCAATTGTGAATCACTGAATTATTGCACACATTTGTCTATTATTTTATATATACCACAAAAAAATAATTTGATTTTAATTGCAACATTTCAAGTTTGACTTATTTTTTTAAGTATATATACTTTTACATAATAGCAAACTTTAACCTACATTAAATGTAATGTCTCAGGCTCATGTGAAAAAAATTGTATATACATTTATTGTTTTATTTTTTGCTACTGGTCAGTATAATAAAAAAATATATACTGTTAAAAAAATATGTTCAGCTTTATTTTTCATTTCTTTTTGTTTTTTTCTCACAAAGTAGGCTAAAAATAAATTAAGATAACAGCTATAATTAGACATAAGAATCAAGAATCATATGAACCAAGTCCTTTTTGTTTGAAACACCAATAGGCCTTGGATACACAATTCTTAGGATAAAAAAATGAATACCTATATTTATAAATATATATAATATAAAATGATATTTCATTTTTTTTAATCCTAAGAATTGTGTATTCAAGGCCTGTTGGTATGCCAAAGCCAATGAACTCTGTCAGTTAAAAAATAATTCTTGATTCTTATTTTTTTTCTTCAGATATATAATAGAATATATAATTAAAGAAAATTATTATTGTAATTAAGGATAAATAAAAATAATAAATGAATGGTAAAACAAAAAAAAATGTTCTAAGTGATCTGGATAATTTATTGTCACACGCAAAAAAAAAATTCTAGAAAAAAATAGAATAAAAATAGTTTGATTTTACAATACTATAATGAATAATTTAATTGCAGATTAATTAATTATTAGTATCATTCTGTACCTTTAAATGACTTGCATACAATGGCTGAAGATTGCACTATGAGCAGGAAACAATTTAAAGGGCTGTTACTGAGTAATTAACACTATGATTAAATGGAAAGAAGACAGGAGATAACAGATAACCTGAGATCCAGAGGAAACATCTTTCTTCCACTAGAGTGAACATATTCTATTTAATGTATTAGAACTACTGGACATTGTGTGGTATTTTCAGTTTTATGAGGTAAGGTCTTCATATTCATTTTCTGGTCCTAGAAATATCCAACCATCCAAAATCACAACATATACGGTATTGTTTGGGGGTTTTTTTGTACTATTTTTCTATTTTCTATTTTTATTTTTTTGTTGCACCTAATAAGCATGCTCCTGACAAAAAAAAATCCAGTACTTGTTACCTAAAGCAGGATTAAACTTTATTTTTTATTTTTGTTTTTGTTGCACCTATTAATTAATAAAACAATATGTACCGTATAACTAATTAAGCAGGGCCCTGACTAAGATACATATTTATATATTTATTATTACTTGTGCAATCACTTTTGGGTTGTTTGTAAAAAAAAAAAAAAAAAGAAAATTAATGAAGATAAGAAAATGGCAAAAAAAATATAAAAGTTTTATCTTGCTCTGATTAACATAAGTAGTGAGATATATACATATATATATATATATATATATATATATATATATGTATATATATTATAGATAGATAGATAGATAGATAGATAGATAGATAGATAGATAGATAGCAGTGTTTAGGTTACCTGGAGCAGGGTGAAGCTATTTTTTATTTTTTTGCCATTTTCTTATCTTTATTCACTTTTTTTATTTATTTATTTATTTATTTATTTTTTCAAATAAGCCAAAAGTGATTGCGCAACTAATGAAAAAAAAAAAAACGCCAAAAGCTAAAGAGATTGTTTCTGCTATAGATGATCCGGACAAATTTGTAATGTACGGTAAGTGTGTATGAAAGTAAAAAATAAAAATATGGACATTAAAAAAAACTGGAATAAAAGAACCTACCACAAAATGCATACAGTGGAAAAACATGTAGAGGAATGCCAATGTGTACATGGCCAAAGCTGATTTTTTTTTTTTTATTCCCTCACACTATCCCCCTCAACCCCCTAAAAAAAAAAAAATACTCATACAAATAGATGAAACTTTAAACTTTTCTTCTATTTATATTTGGTGGTATTATTCCCAGAGAAAACCAGAAGTTGATCCAAACCCTCAAAGACATGTAATTCTCCATATTCCACTTAGTCTGAATCTGTGGGATAATTTTTTCTTCTAGCTGCACTAATCCCAATACTAAATACTTACACTGTAAGGTGAACGGGGTTTAGTGGAAGTTTGCACTAGAAAAGATTTATAGAACTATTATTATTATTATTATTATTATTATTATTATTATTATTATTTGCAAATACAGCTCTGTACTAGCATTACTAACTTTATTTTGTAGTATTTTTCTGTGGAAACAAATGATTATGGCTGATAATGATATCCATTTCTATGGGACAAGCTGCTGCCAAAATGTGTCAGCTTTCATTATTCAGTAGACATATTGCAAAATATAAACTCTACTGTCCTAAACAGGCTAAAAACTACAGACAAATTGACAACAGATTGCATCCATTTCCATCAGGTTTTTCTTTTTTCTTTTTCTTTTTTGTTTTGTTTAAAGCATTGACCCAAATGTAAAAAGTATAAAATATGTATATGGGAAATAATTATAACTGGATTAATATGGTTTTAGTTCACATTTTTCACAGTTGTTTTTTTTTCATTACGTTTTATGAAGGAACAATAAATATACTTTTTTAGAGAAACATCTTTTTTCATGAGAGTTATGTGTTTTCGTTTGGGTATCAAAATTGCGTTGATTTTTTTTACTCGGTAGGTAGGTAGATAGATAGAGGGATAGATAGATAGATAGATAGATAGATAGATAATAGCAAGATAGATAGATAGAGGGATAGATAGATAATAGATAGATAATAGCAAGATAGATAGATAGAGGGATATAGATAGATAGATAGATAGAGAGAGAGAGAGACATAGATAGATAGATAGATAGAGAAATAGATAGATAGAAGGAAAGATAGATAATAGATAGATAGATATAGGGATAGATAGCTAGATAGATAGCTAGATAGATAGAGGGATAGATAGATAGATAGATAGATAGATAGATAGATAGAGGGATAGATAGATAGATAGATAGATAGACAAGTATATAGATAGATAAGTAGATAGATAGATAGATAGATAGATAGATAGATGGAAAGATAGATAATAGATAGATAGACATAGGGGTAGAAAGATAGGTAGATAGATAGATAGATAGATAGATAGATAGATAGAGGGCTAGATAGATAGATAGAGGGCTAGATAGATAGAATATGTTGGAACCATATAAATAATTGATAATAACTGTTCTAGGCTATAAGAAGTGTTGTCTTTTAGAGCAAAAGAAAAAAAAATATTGGTAACACAGGACAGTAATATAGTAGTATATATCTGCATGATAACAATTTAAGGAAGCCCTGGTAAGCATGGCAATGCTATAATCAGGGTATAGTCCTCTCAATATAATTGGATACTTAAATTTAAATATATGACTTATTGATATTTGAGGGAGGTTAATAATACTTGATTTAATGCTTTAATGTAGGCCTGGTAATTTATCTGTAGGTATGTCCATCTTTTATATAGAGGCCTTTCATTATGCACTTTGACTAGATTGCATTGGGGTGTTTTGCTTTGTTTTTGTCTTCTTGTTGGCTTTTTTTCTGGACTTCCCATTCAAATTTTACTGTTGCATTAAATGGATTTGTGAGTGACACAGACCTTTCTAAAATAAGAAGCACCTTAAAAAAGGGCCAGTCGCCTGGTCAAAAGTGGCAACATGTTGCTCTTATTTTATTCTTGCTGCTTTCTTCAGTATTCTGGGGGGCTGGGGGGGGGGGGTTATTATTATTATTTATTTTGTTCTATTTTATTTTTTAATGTATCATATGGTTCCAGAGATATGAGCATGTTTACATGCAAATTTATATGGTCTTTACCAAATCCTCGCAGGATAATATTTATCAGAGCAGCAAAAATAAACACAGAGACATGTCCCCTTGAAAAATACAAAAAAAATATTATATATATATATATATATATATATATATATATAAAATTATTTTTATATATATATATATATTTTATTTTTTTATTTATTTATTATTTTTTTTTACATTTTATTTTGTATTCAGAGTTGTTAACCTGGTGACTTAACTTGGTTTGTAGATCAATAGATAGATAGATAGATAGATAGATAGATAGACACACACAAACAGATACTGCTCACACATTATGTATGACAATTTATAAATTCCCATTTAAATTGTCTACTACTTTATCATTTATAGAGGCAGATGTTGTTTCTTTGTTACTTTCCCCTTAGGTCAATTGGTTATGGATTGGACTACTAATGAAAAAAATGCATCAGTTGGCACACAAAAAAAAAGATAACAATGAGAATACATCCAGCAATGCACCTATTTATGTCAGTTCACATCAGTTCAGTCAGAATATAATTTTTGGGTCTTGTAACTGCAGCCAAACCTCAAAAGTTGGTTAAAAAATAAGGAGAGAAAATACAAAATTCTCAAGAGTTTTAATAAAAAAAAAATACAAAACAAGAATCAATAATTTTAATAATAATAGTAAACAAAAAAAAAAACCAAACATACAGAATAGTGTGAACTAAGAGTAAGAATTTGTAACCAGACAGGAATGACAATTCCTAATAAACAGATGAGATTTATAAAAACACTATTGCGCAGCTGCCAGATTCTTGTGCCAGGTTTGGGGGCTGCAGGATTGGGGGGCTCTTCCCAAGACACTTGAAGTTGTGTGCCTCAAGTGAGTGTCTTTATTTGGTGCTGGGGACCTGAATCTAAAGTTATGACAGGGAGACAGAGTGACCAGGGGCTGAAGTGGCTTGTCTCTGCCTCTCAGCTGTGTGTGTTCATTTAATTGGACATTCTTTACAATAGTTTTTTTAAGGTTCTGCCAATTTATGTTCTCCTTTAAATGTAGGGTCTCGGTACAGTTGTTTAAAGGCCAAACAATTTTAATTAACGATAGTAAAATATTCCTAATTACTTAAAATATTTATTACATATATTTTTATTTCCACCCTAAATATTATTTACCAGTGAGAGCCCACAACAGTGACAGTGTATTTGTTCTGTCCTGAACTTAATTCAGAAGGTTGAAGAAATAGTTTGTGTTGGGTGCAGTTTTTAATCACCAGGGCTTTCTAGCAGCAGGAACCTACAATTAAAAAAAAAAAAAAACAAAACAAAAAAAAAAACAGCACAAGGTTATAAGGTACAATGCATTAAAGAATCCTACAATAACTGACAATGGGAAGAATAAAATAAAATATATATATATATATATATATATATATATATATATATATATATATATATATATATATATATATATATATATATAAATTGCTACAGTGTCTATCTATATTTTAATTTATTTAATAGAATTTCCTAAGTTATTCAATATATTATTTAGAACACCTCTAGTCCTTATTCCCTGCTCTTTCACCAAGGCTCACAAGAAGAATTTCAAGCACACAGGCCTGATGACACCCCACAGAGGAAAATAAACATCATGGTGGGATCTATTTACTGAAGTTTCCCAAATGCTTGCAGTGAAAATCCTGGGGCAAACACAATAGGACCTTATCTACAAATGTAAATTACTGGCGATATTATTTTACAGATGAAGGGAATTCAGGTTTAAACAATCCCAGCTTTACAAATGCAAAGTAAGTATGGGGGGGTGGGTGGAGGTTAGATAGATAGGAAATGAAATGATAAATAGATAGATAGATAGATAGATAGATAGATAGATAGATAGATAAATAGAGGGATGTATAGATAGAGGGATGGATAGATAGATAAATAGATAGATCGATAGATAGATAGATAGATAGATAGATAGATAGATAGATAGATAGATAGATAGATAGATGGAGAGAGAGATAGATAGAGGGATGGATAGATAGATAGATAGATAGATAGATAGATAGATAGATAGATAGATAGATAGACAGACAGACAGACAGACAGACAGACAGATAGATAGATAGATAATAGATAGATAGATAGATAATTGATAGATAGATAGATAGATAGCTAGATAGATAGATAAATAGACAGAAAATATAGATCTGTCATTATTTGTGATATAGGAGGTACAGTGACATATTTACAAAGATTATGTTCTATGTATAGGGTAATTTGGATTACAAGATGCCCGGGGCCATGTCTCCAGGTACAGAAAAGTTATATATATAAGGGGCTATCACAACTATTTTAGGTCATTAAGTAAATAGCAATAGACGTGGCTTGATACCTACCTTCTTGTTAAATTACTTCGTGTGTGATGTTATTAATCCTTCCATATGTTAGCATAATGATAGATATTACTTTTCCCCTATTATATTCATGGAATAAATAGAATCACCGAACTTAAAAGACACCCTGAAAGTGAGGGTAATGGAAGGTAACAGAAGCCACTGGTTGCTGGAGAAAATTCTCACGTGAAACAAAAGATTACGCTTAGTATGAAATGCTTTTGTGGAAGGATATGTGACTATAACATTGGGCTAAAGGTTTATTTTAAAGTAATAGATAGATAGATAGATAGATAGATAGATAGATAGAGGGATAGATAGATAGATAGAGGGATAGATAGATAGATAGAGGGATAGATAGATAGATAGATAGATAGATAGATAGATAGATAGATAGATAGATAGATAGATAGAAGGATAGATAGATAGATAGATAGATAGATAGATAGATAGATAGAGGGATAGATAGATAGATAGAGGGATAGATAGATAGATAGATAGATAGATAGATAAAATACTGAAAGAAAAAGGAAAGAGCCTGAGCAAGGAGGAAAGAAAGACATAGAAAGAAATAAAAAAAGGAATGAAAGAAAATAAAGGGAAATGAAGAATACAGAAAAGAAAGAGGAAAGAGACTGAGAGAGGAGGGAAGGAAGAGAAAGACAAAAAGAAATAAAGAATGAAAGAGAGAATTAAAAGAATTAAAGAATACAGAGAAGAGGAAAAAGACTAAAAAAGAAGGAAAGAGACTGAGAAAGGAGGAAATTAATAAAAAGAAAAGAGAAAGAAAAAAAGAGAGAAAAATCAGAGAGGAGAAAAGAAAGAGAGAAGTAAATAAAAAGAAAGTAATTTACTAGTGTTGTTGACGATTCCTTCCTGTATTATGAGAACTATCAGACACATGTTCTTTGTGCTTCATTGTGTCTTGTGGTTTATTTACGCACGGTTTGTCACCATTACATAACGTCCTGCCTGCAGTCCATCCCATGATGTGAGCTGGGACTACATTGTGTACAAACAAAACCTATCGATGATGAGGATCGTAATACCCAGCAGCACATATTCCCATCATTTAAAGAAAAAAAAAAAGAAAACAACTCAGCACTTATCCCTAAAATTCAGGGCAAAAATGGGAAAATTGGGAACAGTCAGGGTCTTAGATTATTTAGTGCAGAGGGATAGCAGATCTGCTTAATCACATTCGATCAGCCCTAAAAGGTGGGAGCATTAGGAGAGCAGCCTGAGGGGAGTGTGCCCCCCTTTGGCCCCTGTGCCCCCTCTATGGACGCAGCTCCTACATCGAGACAGTACGAAGGAAAACCATGTAACTAACATACAGCACGAAAACTGCTTTCATGTACTGTATGTGCACACAGATGCATATACGTGCACACAGATGCATATACGTGCACACAGATGCAGCAGAGTTTAAACTGTTGTGTGTGTGTGTGTGTGTGTGTGTGTGTGTGTGTGTGTGTGTGTGTGTGTGTATTTTAGTAAAAAAGTAATTTTACCTGCAGTCCAATGGAAATCAGCACACGGCAATATCAAAATTAATTCTGCCGAATATCACACTAGCCATCTGTAACATGTCACAAGTGTGATGCAAGTCTGTCCCGCCACATCAATAATACTCCCATTTAATCGAATTAGAAGCAGCCTGGCACGTGTTGGGTTAATCTTCCTTATCTCCCTATTGATATCTGACATTATATAGGCGCAGTCTCCATATGGCGCACTGCAATGATCAGTTATCCATAGATATATCAGTGCTGCCTCTGAATATCTGACCCCACCCTTCTATATACACATTATATCACAATATTCATATTTTGTTATCTTATATACTGCCATATATAAGTGGAGTTACCACAGTCCCTAATATAATATCTCTGGAGTCAGTAGCCGAATTTGGTCTCTACATCTTCAACATGCGACGAAGAAGGTTTGTGGTGTGTGTGTGTGTGTGTGTGTGTGTGTGTGTGTATGTATATATATGTGTGTGTGTGTGTGTCTGTGTGTGTATGTATATATATGTGTGTGTGTCTGTGTGTGTATGTATATATATATGTGTGTGTGTGTGTGTGTGTGTGTGTGTGTGTGTGTCTGTGTGTGTACGTATATATATGTGTGTGTGTGTTTGTGTATATGTATATATGTGTGTGTGTGTGTGTCTGCGTGTGTATGTATGTATATATGTGTGTGTGTGTGTGTGTGTGTGTGTGTGTGTGTGTGTAAATAGTCCCTGATACAATTCTGTAACATTCACAAATGATGAAGAGTAAATATTTACCAATAAAAAAGTTACAAAACACAAAAAGAAATCTTCTCCCTCCGCCTGAGCAGCGCTGATGTGGAGACAATGGGGCAGCCCCGACCGCTCTTCGTCTCATTTTTTTTTTTTCGGAGCAAAATAAACCTCTGTAATAAATGAATAAATGCCGCAGCTGCCTCTGCCCCATGTGTATGAGCTGCAGGCGCAATTATCGCTGCTATCTGCGCCTTCAGATTGCGCTCAGTGCAAACAAATCAGAACAAAATCGCTATTTGTTGTCTGCGATTTTCCTCCAAAACGCGCACATCTCAGACCCTGTCCTGCCTCACCCTCCTCATACACTGGGCTCAAGACCTGTGACTGTCTTATTTAATAGCTTCTTATCTGCGCCAGATTTGCACACATTTTTGACCATTTTCTATCTCCATATATAAATTTCTATATTTCTGTGATTTTCAGGATATGCAATAGGAATAGCACATGGTGCCATAGGGAAAATCATATTCACTGATCCCCAGATCCTCAAATTCTTCTTATTTTTCTTTTACTATTTACATTTAAACTACAATCTCCATGATTGCAACAAAATCACAATTATCTGTGCAAAATTGCATTATCTGTCTGGGACATAATGTGTTGTATCTATGCATCTGTATATAGGTTTGTATATAGGAAGTAAAATATAGCTGCTGATATTTCCTAAAATTTGTACTTAGCTCCACATGTGGGGGAAAAGGAGACATGGGAAATACATGTTGGTAATTTGATATATTGTGTGCTAATTATCCAGTCTCACATAGGTCTATATAGGACATGCTGAGTTGTCTGAAGCCTTTGTCTACCTGATATCATACCTAACATAAAATACAATTAATTGTATTATTAAATATGATTGATATCATGTACTACAAATAAAATGTGTCTAACAAATTGTCTGTTTCCTGTTTTTAAGGCTATGAGGAATGTATTATAGCCATGAACAATAATCAGAGTAATATTATGAAAAATAATAAAATAATAATAGAATAATATTAGCAAAAAAAAACTATAGAAAAATATATGTGTAATCCCTTGACCTTTCACCTTTATAGGCTAATTCCTCTTCCTGGATTTATTTAAATAGCGAATGATTGACAATCAAAGTGGAAAAGCTGAGTAATATATAAGAGTAATAAAATACTGTGAATATGGGTGTTCCTTTATCCAGGTTTTATAATCTATTTGCATCCTTTTTTGTGTATTATTTTTATTATTAGTCAGTATGGTTTAGGTGTACATGTTACAGCACCATAAAATGCTGCATGCTAATTAATTAATTAATAATATAAATTAAAAAAAATAATATAATCTACATAATAACACAACATCCTGCACCATTTAATTTATTTGATAGCAGCACTCCAGCATTGTAGGTGGATTTGTTTTGTTAACAGTAAAAGGAAAAAATGGTTTATTTTTAAAGCATTTCTTGCTGGGGGAACTCCCCTACAATGTTTGAAAACTGCAAAAGGAAATCAGTGGATATTAGAAAACAATTATGGGTGACCCTAAGTAAGGTGAGGGATGAGGCCTTCCCCAAATAAACCAAGCGGGAAATCTTAGGGGAAAATCACATTCTGCCTGATGGAAACATCCTGTTTTAAGGGAAGTCAGGCCCACTGGAGTCCATGCATGGCCTGCAAGAGCAAAGGAGGAGTTAACCCCTCCTCTGCCAGATAAGATCAGACAAGACGTATCTGGGGCTAGAAGGCTAATCATTACACTATTACTATTGATGATTGTGGTCAGGATAGTTAATTTTCTTTTCAGTCTGAACCTACATTATCTTTTTACTTTTTTGTTGTTGTTGTTGTTGGAGTGCAAATAAAATCACAGAATTGGAATTTGGATGTATATCTCCTTAAAGAAGGAGGGGGAGGATGGGTACACAATAGATGGTTAATAGTTAACACCAATTCTTAAAAGCATGTACCTTGAACTTAATGATCAGACTTCTCAGTTGGGTTTAGGACTGTGTATATTAAAAAAAAAAAAATAATAATAATTAAAATACAGAAATAATGAAATAAAAAAATATAATATATGTGTGTGTATCCCTCTTTCTGTCTCTCTGTCTCTCTCTCTCTCTCTATATATATATATATATATATATATATAAATATATACATATATTATATGTATAGATAGATAGATAGCTATAGGTATGTTATACACTGAATAAACACAGCCATGAAAGTCAGTGAGAACCTTAACCAGTAAGTATATATATATGTTTGTCAACACTACTGTACATTGTATATGTGTACCTCTTATAATAAATATATATATATATATATATATATATATATATATATATATATATATATATATATATATATGCCTCTCTCTCTGTATGTATGTATATATATATATATATATATTTATTTATTTTTTTTCATTGGACTATTGCTGTTCATTTTAAGTATATATATTTATTTTTTCATTTCAGTTTGTGTGTATGTTAGTATATTACATAGAATATACTATATATAAGTATATATATATATATTTCTTTTTTTTTCTTCTCGGTCTGTGTGAATAATATATATATATATGCAACATATATATATATATATATATATATTATATATGCCTCTCTCTCTGTATGTATGTATATATATATATATATATATATATATATATTTAATTTTTTTTTTCATTGGACTATTGCTGTTCATTTTAAGTATATATATTTATTTTTTCATTTCAGTTTGTGTGTATGTTAGTATATTACATAGAATATACTATATATAAGTATATATATTTTTCTTCTCGGTCTGTGTGCATAATATATATATATATATATATATGTAACATACTAATATATGTTAGTATATTACATAGAATTTACTATATACATATGCACATATATATAATATGCTATTCAGTATGTGTGTGTATATGTTTAAATATATATTCACACACATATATAGATATATATTTTATGTTGTAGATTGTATAGGATCATATATGTGTACACCCACAAGGTGAAGATTAAACATAGACAACAGTATATATGCTGTATATATATTTCTCTGTAACTTTCCCCAGGCCCACTCTCTGGTAGAGCAGCCTGCAGTGGTTTGGCAATACCTGCTGACTATGGGTAAATTCCTCAATTCTAATTAAGACTCCCTCCTTTGTTATGATTTAGTGGGAGTGATAATGTCGTGTTTTCACTACTTTATTATGTTCATAATTACACAAAGTTGCCAATTCCCTGCAGTGATTTTTTTTATTATTATAAATATATTTTAGTAGCTCTCTTGTATGTAAACATACCACTGGCTGTGGGTGTTTGGCTTTTAATGATGTGCTTGCATTTTTTATTACAGTGGATGGTTTGGACTGATGAAGGTAATATCCGAGATGATCTTGACAGACAGGCTTTGTTGCTGGATTCATCCCCAGCACACAATGACCCAACCTTTCATTCACCATTGCTCTTGTCCATAGCCCAATTAAGTGATTAACATCCACTATAATGAGGCCCTATCCTTCTGTCCAGCACTGGGCCTGTCTCTTTTGGTAAGCTTCATCAGGACCTTTGTGGCAGGTTTTTCTTTTATTATCTTATATACATGAATATATTATAATTATTTAGAAATATATATATTATTTTTTTTTTTTAAATATATGTCTTCTCTTATACTATGACCTATCTTGCAATCTGATCCAATCCATATTGTCTTTCTGTGTTTTGTTATTGGACCCCTCCACCACTGGCTTGAGGTTCATCCATAATGGAGCTTCTGTGTTTTGACATAGGGGCATTTTAATTTCCAGGAGGGTGAATCTCCCTCATAAAAGTCAGGCAGGGGTCACTAGTTCACACATATGTAATCTCATTTTTTTTTTTTTTTAAAGCATTTACAGAGTGGTCATTTAATGGCCTTTGATTATAGCAGAGTCCACGTTGGCCTATAAACTCATTCACGCCCAACAATGGGGATTTTCTCAACAATTAACAAGGAACAACATAATAAAGCTATTTAGAAAGGCATCCCTATTTACTGGAAATTAGGTCCCTTTTAAAGCACCAGTGCCTAATTTCACACACTTTACAACCTCACTTTGAATGTGCATAAACAAACTTTTGGTGAACTGTCTGTCCTGTTCCAGTCTTACCACCAAATGTAATGTTGAGTGCTGAGGCCTTAACTTCATTCATTCATTTATTTATTTAATTTTCAATCACAAAATGGCCTTTAAACTTAGCCATCATAGTAAAGCCTCTATCACACCATATATGTATCTTTTTTTAATTGGACTACTCTTGTTCATGCATAACGTAAATATAAATATATATAATTTATTTTTCATTTAATTTTGTGTGTATGTATATATATATATATATATATATATATATAAATATATATATATATATATATATATATATATATACACATACTGTATGTGTGTTTGTATGCTATGTATATTCTTGTTCTTTCTATTGCTATTCTTTGCATATTTAAAATACAATATTATTGGATCGATCCAATTAATTTGATTCAATTGTGGACTGATTTCCATCACCTTTCATCAGGTTCAGTTCAGGATTCATCTTGTTTGGTTTCTGAACCAGGTAAAAAGAAAAAACAACTAAGAATATTTGAAACTCAATATGTGGATTATCTGTCCAATGGGTGTGGACTGATTATTAAAAAAGCATAAAAAACACTGGGACTCTTACAATCATATATTGTGATAGCATTGGTAATGGCTCATATGTGTGTACACTTTTCCTTTTGAATTATTATTTGCATTTTCTGGATTAAAAATTAAGTTGGAGGAAAAAAAATGTAAAAACACATTGTGTGAACAGGCTCTTATAAAAAGAAATATTCATTGCTGTGAAATCCTCAATATTATTACAATATTAGACATGTGTTGTTTTAATTTTTATACATCTAATCATGTTTCCTGTGCAATATTTAGAGATAAGTGTTCAAATAAATTGTATTTAGGGATACCTTTGCAAGGTGGCACTAGAGTTCATCTCCTTCCTCCCAGAAGAAACAATTTGCAAATTTAGGGAAATTAATATAGACCCTTGTATTCAATATTGCTCAAACACCCACAAATTCTTGCACATATTTAAAAAGGACATTTTGTTTCTGTTATATGGCCTTTATAATATTTAGGATAAAAACAATACTCAGAAGCTGAATTAATTATTCCCTTTAAACACGTTATTTTGTGGACATTGTGTTATAAATTTGCAGGCAATGTTTGAACTGAATCAGCCATTTATTTCTTTGTTTTGTTTGTAAACAGCTTGTCAATATAATTCCTCTATCAGTAATATGGATCACATCACAGGTCAGGCTACAAAATGTCCATAATAAAGTGGTATGTGAAGGACAGGATATTAGACCTTATCATAGGATATATGGGACTGAGCAGGCAGCATTCCAGCCCAGGATTCTGTTGTTTTCCTTTTGAATGACTGGTGGGGAAGGGGAAGGGATGTGTGCCCTGCAGAGGACACAGCCTGTCAGCCCCCAACCCCTATTGTGAAGTTCCATGCAAAACATCTCAGGCCTTTTAAAGCTGGTGCTTGTGAGGCTGCCTGATCATGAAAAGGAGCAAAGAGAGGCCTAGTCTAAGGAAACTATAAGTGGGATGCAAAAAAAAATCTACCATTTGCTGAAAAAGTCTGATTATCATCTCTGCAAGTTCACACAACCCCGAGCCCTACTTGTATCTTTATACTATATAGAGAAGCCTATTTGATACATTTTTCAGGTATGTGTTGACATTAATATAAGATATGTTCAAGCATAACACTCCTGCCTGTATAAGTCTCCTCTTACAGCCAACATTTTTTTTTTTAATTCACAAAATCCCACCTGTGGCTGTGCAGTAAAACTACAGGTCCCAGCATGCTTGCCCTGACGATGACTACTTGGACAACTGGCAGGGGTCATAGGTTTTCCTAAAACACTTTGAACATACAGTTCACTTTAGTAATGATGTCTAATTTGTAATATATGCAATTTTCTTTCTTTAAAGTAGAAAGATAAAAGTCATCATCAGGACATCAATACTATATTTGAGATTATATATATATATATATATATATATATATATATATATATATATATATATATATATATGAATAAATATATATATATATTTTTATATATATGTGTGAATAAAGATAAGAAAATGGCAAAAAAATAAAGAAAGTGTCATCCTGCTCTAAGGAACATAAATAGTGATTGAGATATGTATAGAATATAAACTAAGATGCACTGTTGAAAAATATTATTTATTTTATATATATATACACACATATATATATGTATATATAGATAGAGATATATTGAGATATATAAAGATAAAAGAAATAAAGATAAGAAAATGGCAAAAAAAAATAAAAAAAAGTGTTATCCTGCCCTAAGGAACAGAAATAGTGAGATATATATATATCTCACTATTTCTGTTCCTTAGGGCAGGATAACACTTTTTTTTTTTTTTTTGCCATTTTCTTATCTTTATTTCTTTTATCTTTATATATCTCAATATATCTCTATCTATATATATATATATATATATATATATATATATATATATATATATATATATATATATATATATCTCAATCACTATTTCTGTTCCTTAGAGCAGGATGAAACTTTTTTTATTTTTTTTTTTTGCCATTTTCTTATCTTTAGTTCTTTTATCTTTATATATCTCAATATATTATTTTATATATATATATATAATATATATGTAATTATATATAAACGTATATATAAAAATATTATTATTTATTATTATAATATATCAATATGTCTGTCTATCTATATATATATATATATATATATATATATATATATATATATACAGTAATAATAATAATTTCTTTCAACAGTACGACTTAGTTTATGTTCTACAACTATGTTGTTAGGTATATTTAGAATTTATTTAAATCTTTTTTTTTTTATTTGACAAATCCATTGCATTTGATGCCTATCTAGTCTTAGTAAGGACAGAATATAGCAAAAAAAAAAAAATGAATTGCACATGAGAGGGTTTATTTAATTGATTGTGTACAATGCCAGTATTCAGAGATGGAGCCAGTGATGTGCCAGAATATAAGACTTGTCTCCAAATCTCTTAACATGCCACCTGCATTTTCTCCCTTTAATCTTATCTGTAAACTTTGAAATTCTGCCCCCCAGATTATTGCACTCCCACTTTTTTTTTTCTTGATTGCTAAATTTAGCCTGCCTATCTCAACTTGCACAAATATTGGGGATGGCACAAAGCCATGTGCACAAAAGTTGCTGAATTAAGACACTTAAGACACAATAAAAAAAAATGCATAAACTCAATAAGTCATAGTGATTTCTTGATGCAATTCTTTTTTTGATTGGTTATTATTATGGTTGAGTTGTATTTAGTGAATATAAATTGTACCAAGTTGGATGAATTTAAAAGCTTCTGGATAGAAGTTATTATGGAGCTCTGTGGTGGAAGACACGTGGTTGGTGTAAGGTGACACCGGTTAAGGCCTGCCTAAAATATTCAGACAAAGGAGACAAAAAGAACATGAGTGTGCAGCCGAACTGCAATAGCAAAGGGGGAAAAGTACACTGCATGGAAGGCAATAGGAGAAAAAAAAAAGTTACTCTGGAAATATTGATCTAGGCAGTACAGCACTCTTTAATATAAAGACAATAAAACTGTGTCATTGAAACAGTCTGACATCTAAAATTCAGAAATACCTTCCAGTAGAAAATGCAGGAACTCCAACCATTTTTCTTTCTTTTTTTTTTAGATGTTTTTTTTTTTATTATTATTATTGTAAGTTTTAGGCCTTGTACAATTACACAGAACATACAAGTCCTAATTTATGTAAAATGTATTGTTTGCTGCAAACTCCTTTATATAAAAAAAAATCACTGTTTCATAATTTATATACATTTTTTTAATGCACAATATTTAGACCTCCCTTTAAAAAAAATGCATTTTTCAGAAATGCTTAGCAACACCTCAATCATTTCCTACAAAAAAATCCCAAGATGTATTTTTTTTTTAAACAGTGTTTTTTTTCTTGATTTAATTTAAATGAAGGTGAAACATGCTCTGAACAGTGCAAATGTCAATTATTTTTTTTGATTTACTGCTGTCAACACAATATTACACAAGGAAAAGAAAAAAAAACACCATGGGTCTCTACAATATTTACTAAACTCAGTTTATAAGTGCAAGTGTAGAGAACTGACTGTGATTGTCATTTGCAGAAATTCTCCAGGCTTTGTATTGACCATTCAAGTTTTTGTTTTGTTTTTTTGTTTTTTTGCTACAATGAATAATGCAGTTTATCACAGGGGTTAATAAATGGGGGGCCTCTACCCCTCCAAAAAAAATACAATAATAATAAAAAAAAATCACAATATCATCACAGCACTCATTTATATGACTCTTCATCTGCACAATCTATGTCGGGTTCTTTCTAAATTTCATTTTGTGACAATGTCACTCTTCTCTCAAGTCATATCACAATGTGATTCTAGGTGAGTGACACAGAAAAAGAAGAGAGACCTTTGGATACAACTGGGATTTCACTACACACTGTATGATTGTGCACGTAAAAAGATATCATTTAACAAAATACAATGACATATTTATTTTCACTAGTTATTGAGGCAGCTTATTCTCCCAAGGCCTGAGTTAAATCGAGGCCCAAGACCCTTCCAGTCCATAAAAAAATGAGTTAAGTGCAACTGCTCTTGAAAAAAAAATAAAAAAAAAAATAAAACACAAAAACACCCTCTCCCCCAAACAGCAATGTAAAATCTGCCACTTCTAATTATTTATGGGTGACCCATATTGTGCAACAAATTACACAGTCATACTTCAGCTTTCCAAATCTAGTGCAGAGAATGCAAATGGCTCATATTCTGGTTTCTTTTATTACACTGAAATGCTTTGACATTTGTTTTGTTGCAGATGAACTGAGGTACCAGGTGCTTTGTTAAAAAAAAATAAAATAAAAAAATAATATTAAACAAAAAAAAAATATACAACTTCCATTCAAGGCCAATTCTTTTAAGTACTGAGTAGTCTGCGGAATGTAACCAAGTGAAAAAAAAATCCATATTGCAAATGAAAATGGCATCCAATATCCTTCTCCAGGAGATGTCAGGGCAAATAAATCCAAATTAATAATAATAATTAATAATAATATAATATATATAAAAAAAACAGGCTGATACAACCATTTGTTTAAAAAGGAAAAAAAAAAAATTCTCCATACCAAAAAAAAATGTTATGATTGAAATGTCCTGAATTTGTGACTAGGAGGGAGAGGTACTGGAGAACCACCCAACTGCCATTTCCAAATAGGATGGGCCTTGTGGGGTGGGTAAGAATCCTTTGTGCTGTTTAAGGAGTAGGCAGGGACTAAATCTCCGTCTTTGCCAATAATCAATGACGGTGGACTGGGGAAATTTGCCATGAAATTAAAAGGTCTTTTTACTGTAGAGGCTACATTGTTGGCTAACCTTTTGCGTCTATTGGTCACTGCCAAACCATCCAGTGTCCCTTCATAAAATTCACTTTTACCTGGGGGTCTTGGGCTCCTTGCAGATTTCAGATTGGGCTTGCAGGGGGTTGTCTGTAACATTGGTCTTTTTCCTAGCACCAGTGTCCTGTAATTTTTCCTGACCTTAGCACCATATTTGTAATCTCCATCCTCAGGCTTGTGTGTATCTAAAGTGCATGGAGGGTCCTCCTCACTTGGAGCCATTGTATCCCCAGAAGTGGTTTGCTGTGTATTATCAGTGCACACAGAGTCCTGTTTGGCTTCTACTAAAGCCCCCTCAGTTTTATCCTCACTCCTATCACTATCAAGCTCATCCTTAGCAACATTGCACTCAAAGTTTAGCTTATGCTGGCTATGGTATTCTTCATGACCACTACTGTCCTCAATTTTAATTTTTACATTGTGCATAAAGGACAGATCAGTGCATAAATTCACTCCACTATTATGATTCTGCTTAGAGTTTTCAGGCAAATCCACTGTTCCTGGTGATTGACACAATCTGTCCCCCTTTTCAGTGGTTGTTGCAGATACACAACATAAGGAGCTGGGGGTTGTGGTATTGGTTTGCACACATAGTGAGAGAGTTGATTGCTTGCTCTCCCAGTTTATCCTTTGTTGTGGTGGAAATACATTGTTTTTCTTTGGGCTAGGTGAAGAGCCCCCCTCTGTAACACAGTTAATTGCCATGTCACTTCTTTTAGCATTGCAAGAGAAAGCAGAAAGAGGGAGATGGATCCCAGAGGCTTTATCAGGAAAGGAGCCCCCCAAACCAGAGGCACAATTTATCCCAGGATTCCTGAAATCATGGTGACTCCAATCCTGGCTTTCAGATTTAATCTCACAGTGAGCTGTCTTACCACGACTAGGGCTGGGGGACCTGGGGACCTGATAGAGGGGGTTTGACTGTGCCATGTGAGCAGGGCTGGAAAAACTAGTTCTCCTGAATCGTATGCTTTCCACTGAGACTTGGCTGGACACAGAACTGCTGTCTGACTCAGAGGAGCTGTCCTCATCGGAGCTCAGATCACTGGAGTCAGACAGGCTTCCCTCCTCCTCCTCCTCTTCCTCCTCATCATCGGAGGACACCGAGTTGCTGCTGCTGGACAAACTAGAACCAAAATCCGAGTCATTGGCAGCAGAACTGGACTCTGAGTCGCTGCTGTACCCCTCCTGCAGGGCATCCAGGTGCTGAGCGCAGAAGCCATTGACCAGGTGGATCCTCTCCAGGCACACAGGGGTTCCTTTGGATCTGTAGGGCTTCGGTAACAAAAAGAACCTCCTGCTGTTGTTGCTACTACTGCCGCTGCTGCTGTGGAATGAGGGGTCCTTGTCTGCTGAAGACCTTTTCCTTTTGTATCTGTAAGTCACTGAGCTGCCTAGCTTGGGTTGGGCAATGGCTGGTTGGTAGTAGTAGGCAGGGTGCTTGCTGCACAGCACGCCCCTGAAGTAGGGCAGGCTGGAGTGGAAAGCTGCTACACATTCTCCGGGGATCTGGGGACTTTCATAGTTTCCAGGGGTTTTGCAAGGAGACCTTGCTATTTGTGGGTAGCTGTGACCAGTGTATTTACTTAGAAAGTGAGGTAGATCAGCAGCCGGTAGAAGGTCTGGTTCTCTAGTAGCAAAGGCTTTTTTTCTCTTTATTGGCTTGGTAGATTCATTCAGACCCAGCCAAACTTTGTTCTCCTTCCAGAGACTGCCGTAAGGGTCGGGGGATGGGTGCTCTTTTGTTGACAGGGGCCTGCTTATCCTCCTCCTTTTTGTCTTGAGGACCCTTTCAGTCTTGCAGGAGGTGTACAGGGCTTCCACGTCCTCTCTGGAGATCAGAGTGCATTTGGCTGCATGGAAAGCTATAGAGTTGATCGCCTTCAGTTTCCTCAGCTCCTCCAAGTCACAGTGGTGCTTCTTCACTTTTAGATGATCCATGCGCTTGTGCACTGTGGTTCTTGGGATGTTCTTCAGGAGATCTGTAAAGACCTGAGATAGGGCGAACATCTGCTTGCCTTTGATGACCAGGTATCCCAGCCTGACTCCATCCACCACTTCAAAGCCAGACTCCAGATCACCCATTGCTTGGGTCATAGTGTCCCCAGCATTGGCAAAGGCGAGGTGGTGGCTGTAGATCCAGAGAGGGCTGATGCTTGCAGTCTCAAGGCATCCTGCTTGAAGGAAGAGAAAGCCTGGTTATTGCCCTATAAAGTCTATAGGACCAGTCAGATGTAGAGCTGTAGATCCAGGCAGAGGCAGATAGGCAGGTCCTAGAGCCATGGAGGGGATTGGCAGCTCTCCATTGTCACAGGCTGCAGCTCCCAGTACCTGAGTCCTAGTGCAGCCCCCGGTGCCTGAGACCCCGGAATACTGGAATGTGCTCCTCTCCCTGCTGCTGCTGCACCATAGTGAGCCGTCCGGAGACACCTTCATCCATTAATTCCCCTACAGCCGCCGCTGATTGGACACTCCTGACAGGTGATGCAATAAAAATTGATATTCCACCCCTTCCCCCCAAAAATCTCCGGCTAATTAGCATACTCTTATCCTGCACCTCCCCTTCTAAAGGAAATAAGGCTGCATTTTACTATATAAATCTTTCCATACGATCAGCCTGCACTCTGCCCCCATAGTCGGGGCTTTTTTTTCCATTTTTTGACCTTTAAGGTAGAACAGAAATTGCAATTTTCTACTATTTGTACCATACTCTCTCTCTATATATGTGTATGTATCTTACACATCACATACATGAATATATATGACCGACCTCATGCTATTTTATATAGTACGATAGGGCATTGTTATACACAGTGCAATATATATCTATCTATCACTTATAATACACTCATATAACAATATACATATAGTAATGATTTAATATTGTAAATGTGTATCCGCACTGCATTATTAGATAAAGCCTGGCCTATAGGTGATTTTGCTCTCATTCATACCTGTATACGTTCCTCTTTATATCACATGCTCATTTCTCATGTTTGCAGACTCATAGATTGTATGTGGTTTGCCAATACATTATTAAACATATATTATGTATGATGGACTATACAGGGCACTATTGCACTATGGTAATTATATAGTGCTGGGTACAGTTGCATTATTGTACAATGCTGTCTGCCAATTCCCCAGTATACAATCCTACACTTATGTATTATGATACACAACTGATCACTTCTGTGCTGCTATTATCACTGGCGTGCACCAATGCACCACTGTGCACCATTATACAATATACATGAATGTGCAGAATGCAGCGCTGTGCACTAATGCCCTGACTGTTATATACTAATTCACTGCACAGCGTGGAAAGCTCATACCCTTTATACAATCCACACTTTATGCGACATTGTGCAGCATTATATATTGATAGAGGACAATGTACTATTGTATATGAGTATATTCCACTGCACTATTAGACATTACTAAGGAATTATG
Organism: Anomaloglossus baeobatrachus; assembly: GCF_048569485.1. NCBI lineage: Eukaryota > Metazoa > Chordata > Amphibia > Anura > Aromobatidae > Anomaloglossus > Anomaloglossus baeobatrachus. Next base: position 534,120,823 of record NC_134358.1, on the reverse strand, counting down.
CTCATATGTGCACTGTTATACATCATACGATACAGTCAGTGCATTATTATAGATTATAATAAGACAGTGCACTATTATACATTGTAAGACATGATGCACTATTACACATTATTATAAGACAGTGCACTCTTATACATTATTATAAGACATAGTGCTCTATTATACATACGGTATTATAAGTCATGGTACACTATTATATATAAGACATAGTGCACTATTATATATTATGAAGCAATTATGGCCCTTTATTATGCTGATATGTGCACTATTATAAATCATTACAAGACAGGGCACTCATGCATTATTATAAGACATAGTGCTCTATTATACATACGGCATTATAAGTCATGGTACACTATTATATACAAGACATAGTGCACTATTATACATTATGAAGCAATTATGCCCTTTATTATGCTGATATGTGCACTATTATAAATCATTGCAAGATAGTGCACTATTATACATCATTAAGGAATAATACGCTTTATTATGATTATATTTGCACACTTCTACATTACCATACGACATAGTGCACTGTTATTCATCATTATAAGACATAGTGCACTGTTATACACCATTTTACCCCACTGTGCGCTGTTGTTTATTAGGAGACATATTTGTGCTCTACTACATTATCCTGTGCACTATTGTTAGTCAATGCACATTATACCACCCTGCCCTATCGCATTATTACAGAACAATGCACATCATACATCTTTATGGGGTGCATCATTATACCACTACTCCATTACACATTATTACACAACACTGCACTATTATAGGCGGTTCTATGCTTGTTGAACATTATTACAGCAAATTGTGCGCTATGATATTAAACGGGAGCAGTTTCCCTCATGACACCTTATTATATGGCTCTGTGCACTATTGCACGTTATTACAGGACACTCCGCACTATTATACAGTATTACAGGACCAAATACTATTATACAGTACTACAGGTCCGGGCACTACAGTATTACAGGGCCGGGCATTACACGACCAGGTACTATTATACAGTATTTCGAGACTGGGCACTATTATACAGTATTACAGGTCCGGGCACTATTATACAGTATTACAGTACCAGGTACTATTATACAGTATTACAGTACCAGGCATTATTATATAGTATTACAGCACCGAACACTATTATACAGTATTACAAGACCAGGCACTATTATACAGTATTATAGGTCCGGGCACTATTATACAGTATTACAGGTCCGGGCACTATTATACAATATTACAGTACCAGGCACTATTATATAGTATTACAGGACCGGACAGTATCATACAGTATTACAGGACCGAAAACTATTATACAGCATTACAAGACCAGGCACTATTATACCGTATTACAGGGCAGGGAACTATTATACAGTATTACAGTACCAGGCACTATTATATAGTATTACAGGACCGGACACTATTATACAGTATTACAGAACAGGGCATTATTATACACTATTAAAAGACCAGGCACTATTATACAGTATTACAAGACAAGGCACTATTATACAGTATTACAGAACAGGACATTATTATACACTATTACAAGACCAGGCACTATTATACAGTATTACAAGACAAGGCACTATTATACAGTATTACAAGACAAGGCACTATTATACAGTATTAAAAGACAAGGCACTATTATACGGTATTACAAAAGAAGGCACTATTATACAGTATTACAAGACAGGGCACTATCATACTGTATTGCACAATTATACAGTATTACAGGACAGGACACTATTAAACAGTACTACAAGATCAGGCACTAGTATACAGGATTACATGACAGGGCACTATCATACAGCATTACTGCGCCGCTCTGACGCCGGCCTGCCTTGATTTTCCTCTTTCGGGGCTGGTCTGGTTCCTGGTCACAACAATGTGCACACTAGCGAAAATGAAAGCAGCTGCCTGTGTGTGCTGCGCCCCGGTATGTGGAGCCGCCAGACCCCGGGAGCTGCACAGCAAGAAGCGCCAGACATCCGCCCTGCAGCCGCCCCCGGGGACATATCAGACTGTTATATTACATTGCATCCTCCACCACCCTCTAATAACCCAAACCTCTGCTATATACGTGCACTGCATGGTATAAGCGCAGCACATTACATGCAGATGTAGCAGAGCGGAGTCGGTGGCTGTATCCTCCGTGCACAGCGAGATCTCCAGATTTACCTGCAACCTTCGGCGAAAACGATGTGAGATCACAGATCACCAGGAAATGTGGAGCGAAACTCAGCCATGAAATCTCCTGTTATAGACTGTATAGAATAATGTATAGAAAGGGACCAAAACACTGTGTAATCTATAGTATATATGTACCATAGTCCGAATGCTACAAACATACTAGGAGTCTATAGACCGTAATGTACCAAGAGGACATTATATATTCTGTACAGTAACTACCCTTCGAGATAGTATATACTGCATGATGTGCACTTAATACCATGTCATGACTGATATATACTACACACTGTACCCTATACAGTATATATTATATACTTCACAATATATGGTGTATATTATATACTACACACTGTGCACTATACTGTATATATTATATACTACACACTATGCACTACACAGTATAAATTATATACTACTCACTGTGCACTATACAATATATATTATATACCACAGACTATGCACTATATGGTATATATTATATACTACACACTATACACTACACAGTGTATATTATATACTACTCACTGTGCACTATACAATATATATTATATACCACACACTATGCACTATATGGTATATATTATATACTACACACTATACACTACACAGTGTATATTATATACTACTCACTGTGCACTATACAATATATATTATATACCACACACTATGCACTACACAGTATAAATTATATACTACTCACTGTGCACTATACAATATATATATTATATACCACACACTATGCACTATATGGTATATATTATATACTACACACTATACACTACACAGTGTATATTATATACTACACGCTGTGCACTATATTATATATATTACACACTGCACTACACAGTATATATTATATATTACACACTATGCACTAAGCAGTATATATTATATACAAAATAGTATGCACTATATTGTATATATTATATAATACACACTGTGCACGATATGGTGTATGTTATATACTACACACTTTGCACAATACAGTATATATTGTGTACTAGACAATATGCACGATATCGAATATATTATATACTATGCACTACATAGTATATATTATATACCATGCATTATATGGTATATATCCTATACTACACAGTACAGAGTGCACACAATATAATATACTTTATAAACCATACACTATAATCTACACAGTACACACCATACACTGCACATTATACAGGACATAGTGTACACTGTATACACAAACTACACTCGAAAGATTATAGTATATACTACCCAGCATAAAAGATATGCCAGCATCTATGCACTATGTACTGTATCTTAGGCACTGCATAGTAAACACTTGATATACAATCTATACATTAAATAGTATACATTATATACAATATATTACACGTTAAATATCATATACTACACAGCATAAATGATACACCAGCATCCTCACACTGTGTAGTGCACATTATACATCACCCATGTCTTAAAGTTATAGACATTTTGGTACATAATTCACTCTCTATGTGACTACATGAGGTCTGCTATACCTCGTGTTTAGTAGTACGGTATTTACAGTAGATGTGATACATTCTTTACTCCAATCTGTACAGTAGATAGTTTTATAATACACGTTATACATTGCCTCTTGCTTTACATTCTGCTATATACTACTCTATTACCACGTGTCGTGCATTACTTACATACAATATTATCTGCTATGCTACAGCTGTTTATAATGCACTACATAGGATACTTATATATCATAGTTTATATAGTTATATAATAGACATTTCTTCTTTTTATTATTATTATTATTATTTTTACCTTTGTTACATACTGCACATTTGATATTACTATATGTCACGACTGTTCCTTATGTACAGTATTATGTGATTTGTTATACACTATATAGAGTTTGCAATTTAATTTACTCCAATTACTACTGTACATTATATATAGTATATATTGTCTGTACTAGATGTTATTACTATGCATTATATATAATATTATAGATTTTCTATACTAGATGTTATATCCTATATACCATACACTATAGACTTGTGATAACACTTCTGTGATCAGAACAAAAACTATTAAGCGAGACAAGTTGCAGCTACTGGATACAAAGTAACCTGTTCCTTTATGTGATACATCTGATATTCCTCCCAGGTTCTGTTTATTTTGTAAATAATGGTCTGTATTTTTATTCGTATTCTCCATTAGAATAGTGAATGAAGCAGAATTATTCCTGCACCATCGGCCCAACCAGCCAGGAAGATTTCATATAGGAACAATGATCGTATAGAGTTAATAGATCCAGGGTGTATATACTGCCCTCTGTATCTGGACGTGTATCTGCAGGGATCATATTCACACTCAGGTCTGGCTGCAGTTATGTGCATTAATAATGAATCACATATAGGTAGAAGGCAATCAGATGTGTATGGCGAGTGATCAGTGGCTGCAGGCTGTGCAGCTCTGGCCAGGGGAGCCTGCTATTCCTCAATAGGGGAAAAGCAGTCATTAGAAAACAGGGAAAATAATCATAATGAGGAGGATGATGGTGATGAAGGCTGCGGGCTGCTTGATTTGTGGAAGTCCTAGTCAAGAATGTTGTTTGGCCAATCTATAATGATTAGCCTTGGGGTTATTTAGGATCAAATGGAGCTGGCCTGGTCCCACACTCAGCTCCTCTGGAATGTGCTGCTCCATCCTCACTCCTCTCCTATATCTCATATTCTGCTGCTTTATTTTGCATCAAGCTTTTGTTCCCAAGAGCTGCCCATCATTTTAGGGGGGGAAGGGGTAATCTGTGACAGACAGATCAGTCCAGGCCATCAGCACACTTCTCCTCTATCTGGGGGGGCTTTTTTTTCCAGGCACATTGGGGGTCGATCCCAATAGAAAAAAAAAAAGGCCGACAGGGGCCCCTGTTCCTGCATACATGAAAGGCTGGGACTTCAAGATGGATTTGCATCTACACAGGGGGATTTCGATCAATAGGTAGCAACATTTATGGTGGAGATTATTAATGTGGAGACTGGACAACAGCATCAGCAGGACAATTAAAGATGAATGTTATTATTGGGGATGAAAGTTCAGCAGCAAGTTGCTTTGTTGTTCTATGTGCCAAATCTTATCTCCAGATGGAAATCCTTTTCTAGTAACCATGTACAGTTGTCAACCTGATTAAATGTGTAGGATAAACACATATAATATAGTGTAATACATAGGAGAAAATCACAGCTTGTTCTGACCGTGGCAAGCTTACATAGATAGATATGGAATCTATGTATCTATCTATCTATCTATCTATCTATCTATCTATCTATCTATTATCACTCTATCATCTATCTATTATCCTTCTATCTATCCCTCCCTTCATCTATCTATCTATCTATCTATCTACCTATCCACCCACCCATGTATCTATTTATCTATCCATCTATCTATTATTTCTTTTTATCCCCATATCTATAATTATTCCTGTTGTGTCCCCCCCCCTTCTATTTATATTTCTATATGTTAACATATTACGAGTTGACTCTATGTCCTTTCTCTTCTTTTTTTTTTTTCCCCCCTATGTCCATTTATTAATCTATCAATACACAGTGATTCATATCTATGTAAATATCTTTCTATCTAGACATTACTAGTTATCTCCTATCTGTCTATCTCCATTTATATATTAATCAATATCTATCTAATTCTATCTTATCTATCTTTTTTCGCTCTCTCCATCTTTCTAGCTATCTATCTATCCATCTTTATTTCTTTCTATCCATCTATTATCTATCTATATCTATCCATCCATCTGTGTATCTATGTATCAATCTCCATTTATATATTAATCAATACCTATCTACTTCTATCTTATCTATCTTTCTATCTATCCATCTACCTATCTTTATTTTTTTCTATCCATCTATTTATCTATCTATCTATCCATCCAAGTATTATCTATCTATCTATCTATCTATCATCTATCTATTCATCTATCCACCTATTATCTATCTATCTCTCTATCCATCCACCTATTATCTATCTATCTATCTATCTATCTATTATCTATCCATCTATCCACCTATTATCTATCTATCTATCTATCCCTCTATCGCTCTATCCATCCACCTATTATCTATCCATCTATCCACCTATCTATCTATATCCCTCTATCTATCTATCTATCTATCTATCTATCTATCTATCTATCTATCTATCTCTCTATCTATCTATCTGCTGTGGAGCCTGTCTGGATACCATAGAATATAATGGGGACTGACTACTTGTGCTTTTTCTAACTGAGCAGCCCCCCAAATTTCAGCTCCAAATCAAGAAATGCAAAATCATTCTATGAACTATTGAAAGGAAGAACGAACAATCTGGAGAGAGGAGCCATCCAGCCTCTGCTACCTATGGATCTATAACAGAGTTACATTTGCTTGTCAAAATATAGTATACAAATGTAATATTTAAATGTTGTCCTAGACCCTAATAATGCAGATCCCGCACACTGGACTGACTACCCTCTTGTATCAATATGTGACTTTGTATGTATCCTGTATGTATCAGACAGATGTTGAATTAATAAATATTGTGACCAGCCTCCTATTATATCTGATTATTAGTTGTATCCATCCATCTCGGAATCTATGGGAAATCTTGACTCTTCTTTTTTTTTTGGTGCTGCAATTAATTAAAAATAAATTATTTAAAAAGCCCCTACAGTTCACGGTGGCAGTGTGCAATGCAAGATGTGGACACATTGTGCAGACCATGTTGTCTAATGACCCCTACTCACAAAGCCCTGACCTCTTACCCTTTATCTGCCCCCCCTGACCTATATAGAATTCGGTGGAGCCTTAAGAAGAAAAAAAAAAAATCTGCAAATCCTTGAGTGTAAAGAGGATTCGGGGATTTCTTCTGTTTTGCTTTGCATGTATGGAGAAGTTGAATTGCACCTTTCCAGTTGAGAATTTAAATCGATAGGATTTGATTGAGTCTGATGAAAACCATCTCACCAGAAAGATTATTTTGGTTATCAGTGTGGTACAAGCCCCGGTGGTGACCCGGGCAGTATATACCCCCATCACCTAAAGCCATTGAGGGGAGGGGGGGGGGATTGCAGTGACCAGTGGGGGGAGGGGAGGCTAATCTGCAGCCACAGGCACATCCCCTTATCTGGAATGCTATCAGCCGGTCTAAAGGACGCCATCATTGTGTTGCTGATAAAACAATGCCTTCTTTTGTGACTAAAGTACAAAAAAATTATATTTGCAGAAGAATAATCTTTTAATTCCCATTAAATGATCTCAGGAACTAGACGTTTTCTATTGGAGAGCCTTGTGGCTTGTAAATTCTGAACAAATGGGAAATGTCAAGGTTGATGCGTCTTTATAGAGACAAAACGTATAAATATTAGTGCTAATGTATTATATTATTATTGCCCTGCATTATTATATCAGTGTATAGTATAACCACTGCTCACGGTCACAGCCATCTGCACCCCCCACTGTGCTCAGCACTATGTGATGTCAGGGCGCGAAGACCCCAACACAAAGCAGGGGGCACCGAAAGGGTTAATATCGAGAATTTAATGGAGGTAAATGGTAAATGCTATAGGCAGGATTCATTGTATCTACAAGATCTAAATGGAAGCAGGAAAGGCCATTACTCACTGCATGGCTAATAAATATCGGCCCAATTTAGTCGCTGGACAAGATCAGATAGAAATCACACAACAGTTTCGCTATTTATATTTACTTTTTATCTATGTCTCCATCTATCTCTATATATCTATTTATTTATCCTATTATCTATCTAACTATCTATCTATCCATCATTTATCTATTTTTTAGAAAGGTTCACACTATCAACAGAAATGTCGCCACATAGGGTAATGAAGTCCACTGATATTGTAGTGTATCCCCTCGGTGTGCTGCCTCCATTTATTTGTTGTATTCTATCTGTCTATCTATCTATCTATCTATCTACCTACCTACCTATCTAGCCATATATCCCTCTATCTATCTATCTATCTATCTATCTATCTATCTATCTATCCATATATCCCTCTATCTATCTATCCATATATCCCTCTATCTATCTATCCATCTACCTATCTTCAGTATCTATCTATCTATCTATCTATCTATCTATCTATCTATCCCTCTATCTATCCATCTATCTATTTATCTATCTATCCATATATCCCTCTATCTATCCATATATCCCTCTATCTATCCATATATCCCTCTATCTATCCATATATCCCTCTATCTATCCATATATCCCTCTATCTATCCATATATCCCTCTATCTATCCATCTACCTATCTTCAGTATCTATCTATCTATCTATCCCTCTATCTATCTATCTATATATCCCTCTATCTATCTATCTATCATCTATCCATATATCCCTCTATCTATCTATCTATCTATCTATCTATCTATCTATCTATCACTCTATCTATCTATCTATCCATCCATCCATCCATCTACATATCCATCTATCTATCTAAAACAAAAAAAAAAACAACAAAAAAACAAAACAACAGGCAGTACTCAAAAATGAAATCCCATCAATATGCAGACTAGGGTGAATAATGTACCCCCACTTTTTGCTGATTCAATTATTTCTTTTTTTTCTCTTTTAAGTGGACATTAATTCAGAGTCTGGCTTACCCTTTATTTTCCACTGTGCTTTTTTTGTGTGTCACTATTTTATTTTTCTTTCTTTCTTTCTTTATTTATGATCTGTCTCATAACAATCCATTTATGCTGCTTACATCCTGTATATTTATACCAGCTCATACACATAAGGAGAATAAAATATTTTTCTAAAAAAAAAAATAAAAATCAGTCAAGATAGGAGCAGACACAGTATTATTATTAATAAGAATTTCACTGACACAATTTCTAAGTTTATATTTAAGATAATAAGTGTTAAATAATGTGATACATTTATTGCTTTCTTTTTTTTAAATACCATTTTATTTTTAAATATATTTATTGCATTTTTATTTTTTTGTTACTATGTGCACAAAAACAATGCATTGGAATAGTGCATAGAAATAGCTGATTTCACAAGTTAGAGGGAAAGGAGCAGGCCCCTTCTTTTGAAAGTTCAGAGCCTCTCTGCTCTCCCTCTTTCCCTCTCTGGGTGGAATTGGAGGTCCTAAACGTGAGAGATTCACAAGGAGGGGGTCTCCATCTTGCAACAACGTGCTCAGCAACTTAATCCTAAAGAAAGAGCAGGATCCAGCGATTAATAAATGGGATCCAGTGCATGAGCTCCTGTCCTGGCTCCGCCAGCCTGGATCCAGCACTATTACTGGATGGAAAGCCCTGGATCTTGGATGAGATATAAAGGAAGGTAAGAATTTGTTCTGCCGTTTGGAGACAATGGATGAACAAAGGCGATCATCCTCCGGGGTCACATTCGATTTAATTTTTAACTAAATTTCATCTTGATTTGCAAATCCTTTTTCTTTTTTTTTGTCTGGTATTTTGCACCTTTTTCTGCAGTTGGTTTGCTAAAAAATAGGAAAAAAAATCCCAGCCTTATTTTAATTTAATTAATGTGATTTGTACGATCTGGAATTGAAATCGGCGACTGATGGATAATTTGATACAAAATGTTTTGTAAGTGAGCACCAAGAAAAGTATTCGCCTAATCTGAGAGTAGAAAGTAGGAGCAAAACTCGAATGTGGAGCAGAATTAACTGCAGGAGCAATGTGCATTGCAAGTTGTTTTGTTTGTATGTAGAAAAACACAGGGTAAAAAAAAGATCAGAATGTGTTAATGGAGTGGGGGGTGGGAGAGGGGCTCATTAACAACAGATCAGCCTGGAATACCCGGGGGTAAGGGCAAGGCTCTCCCTGCTGGAGGGTGGGAGTGCGTGGGTGCAAATCTCGGGTGTAAAAAGACGCGGAAATATGGCTGAAGGGGGGCATTACACACACAGACCATGGGTCTACAGCAGGGCAGGACTGGGAAGGGGGCACTATGCATGGCATGCAAATAAATGGGCTTTTTATACTTATATTGGTGGGAACAGTCAGGGCAAAGCATTGTGAGGATCATATTGAGTGGATTTTAATATATATATATATATATATATATATATATATATATATATATATATATATATATATATATATATATATACACATACACTCACCATGTGTAAATATATCATTCTATCTATTGATATGTATGTATACATGCTCTCACTATATATATATATATATATATATATATATATATACACACACACGCACACACACATACGCACACTTACAATACATAAATGCACGCACACTCGTGGCATGCAAATAAATGGGCTGCCTACTACTCTCAATGATGTGGCTAAACAGGACTAGGTGTTATGAGTAATGCTTAGAGTGGATTGAAGCATTAAAAATAAATAACGTAAAAATAAAAATAAATAAATATATATATGTATATACATATGCTCCCCACTCATGATATACTTACTGTGGCATGCAAATAAATGGAATGGTTTGTAGGTTTATATGGCAAGCTGTTATGAGTAGTGTTTTGAGTGGATAGTAACTTGGCAATATCTATCTATCTATCTATCTATCTATCTATCTATCTATCTATATATATATATATATATATATATATTGCCAAGTTACTATCCACTATCCACTAGATTTACACACACAGTAATGATGCATGCATACACAGACACACACGCATACACAGACACACGCACATACACAGACACATGCACATGCACAGACACACGCACATACACAGACACACGCACATATACGGACACACGCACATACACAGACACACGCACACGTGAATGCATGAGCATGCACACATAGCATGCACACATAGCATGCACATACACAGCACACATGCACATACACAGCACACACACAGCATGCACATATACACACATGCACACACACACATGAGCACACAACACGCCAACGCGCATGCACACACAGTCACACACACTCCCTCACTCCTTTTTATATGCCATTGGCTATTTGATGAGGTAGCGCAGGCATGATATACCCCAGGGACTACACTGACATAATATACCAGACTTCAAGCATTGCACTGTGAGACTCCTGGTTGGCACATTATATTCTGTTAGGCAGTTAGGACTAAAGAAAGCATCACCTTAGGCAGATAATATTACACAGGGCATCCTGCCTGGCAGAGGAGACCTCATTACAGGTCACACATGCCAGTTTCCATGATATAATACCATGACAGGCAGCATTAGTTGCAATTGGCATGGTGGTACATTAGTTAAGATAGCACACAGCAATGTCTTAGGATGATATTACTATAGGTGCTTGGAAAGTTAATGTAATCATAAATTGTAAGATACAATGCAAAGTGTCCTAAGTTTACAGAATAAAGTACACAAAATTAAATTTTACAGTGCTAATTGAGATTTACAGCTTTTTTTGTATATGTTCAATGTATGAGTACTATGTTTCTAATTTAGCTATAGATACAAATATTATTCATTTTGGACATGTTTTTTCTGTGTATTAGAAACTGCTCTGAGCATTTAACATATGTTAAAGATCATAAAATTGTATCAAGATGGAAAGAGGTAAAAGGAACAAACTAAAAGGGGAAAAAAAAGGAAATAAGATAGTTATATTGTTACATATAAATGTACATATTGATCATGTGCTGGCTGGATAAATGGTATACGCCTCTAGAAGTTTCAATACTACATAATGGAAAAGCCCAGAAGACTGACTAAGTAATCCAGGAGACCAGTACAATGACTTTATAGGTGCAGAATCTGGAGACAACATATAGTATAGATCAAGGTGACACAGATTGTTCCAATTTGTTAAGAAAATAAGGGTAATTTCTTAAGGTGCCTATTTTAGAAAGCTCTGCGTTACTCACAAATCCATTTATTGCTAAAGTGGAAATTGAATAGGAAGCCCAGAATAAAAAAAAAATCACATTCCAGTCTAAATGCAGGATAAAAAGGCCTTCCCTGCTATATAAAGCCTGGGCATGTCGACTGATAAATTACCAGGTCTACATTATAGCCTTAAAACAAATATTACTAAGCTCCCTCAAAATGTACAACAATACGTCATATGATTAACTTTACTTGTCCAGGTATATTGAGAGGACTATACCCTGATTATAGCATTGCCATGCTTACCAGACCTTCAGTATATTCTTATCAGGCACATATATACAGGAAAACGCTGTAGAATTTCCCCAAGCACATAAATGAAGAAAATGTAGTAATTGTATTACTTTCCTGTATTGTAAATATTTGTACTTTGCATTAAAATGTAATAGTTCTTATAGTCTGGAATTGGATTTATTTTCCAATATGTATACAGTTCCAACATATTCTGCAGTTCGGTGCAGGGAATGCATATCAGATCCTCACCCCAAATGTAAAAAACTGTCCGTCTATCTATCTATCTATCTATCTATCTATCTATCTATATCCCTCCTTAAATCTATCTACCTATCTATCTATCTATCTATCTATCTATCTATCTATCTCTATCCCTCCTTAAATCTATCTACCTATCTATCTATCTATTTATCTATCCCTCCCTTTTTGTTTATCTATTTATCCTTCCCTCCCTTTTTTGTTTATCTGTCTACCTATCTATCCCTTTTTGTCTATCTATCTATCTATCTATCTATCCATCCATCCCTCCTTCAATCTATCCATCCAACCATCCATCCCTCCCTTCATCTATCTATCCCTCCCTCCTTTTTTGTTCATCTGTCTATCATCTATCTATCTATCGATCGATCTATCTATCTATCCCTCCTTCAATCTATCCATCCATCCATTCCTTCATCTATCTATTTATCTATGTATCTATGTATGTATCTATCTGTCTATCTATCTATCTATCTATCTATCTATCTATCTATCTATCTATCCATCCCTCCCTTTTTGTTTATCATCTATCCATCTATTCATCCAGTTTTGTTTATCTATCCATCCCTCCTTCTTATCTATCTATCTATCTATCTATCTATCCATCCTTCAATCTATCCATCCATCCATGCATCCCTTTATCTATCTATTTATCTACCTATCTGTCTGTCTATCTATCCCTCTCTCCTTTTTGTTTATCTATCTATCTATCTATCCCTCCCTCCCTTTTTGTTTATCATCTATCCATCTATCTATCCATCCAGTTTTGTCTATCTATCTATCTATCCATCCATCCATCCATCCATCCATCTATCTATTTGTCCATCCAAAACAATGTTATTCCCTATGACATAATAGCTTGTGAATTCTGCATAGCTCAGTGCAGTCAGCACATGGATGTCACTTGTTATAATCCGGTCTGAAGAGTTTGCAAAGTTTATAAATACAACCCTTTGATCACTAAACAGACCTTCATGCTGCTCCGGGACTGAGAGGGTTAAGCAGACATGAGGATGCTACCTTTCTGCTTACAGCCTGACACATGTATATGTTCTATAATCCCCTTGTTTGTAGTATTGCCAAGAGCTGCAGCCAGGGCAGGGAATAAGGGGGAGTTATGTGCTTGGGTTGGGGTTAGAGGAGGAGGCGGAGGTGGGACGGTGACATTAGTAACACATACTTATCAATGTCCATACAACCTAACAGGCAAGTAACAACACAAGTTATTATTTTAGTAAAACTCAATTATTATTGCCTAGTGCATTTTAAAGTTGCAGTTAGATGCTGCAAATATATCTGACACCAAATGCAGCTGGTGGCCCACATGCCTGTTATGTCATTCTGCAGTCAGGCCGCACAGTTGACTAATAAACTATACACTGACTACATACTTTACATCATATATTTATATTGGGGCTTAGACTCCAAGTTCTGGGGCTACTACATATTTGCTAAAGAATAGTATGTCTTGCGATTCTGCAAACTAACAGATACTACTCCAGTTTGTGAGCATTTTTTTTTATATAGAAATAAATGGGATCTGTAACAATCCGTAGTTTGTTTTTACAAAAACCTACTATAAAACAACATAAAAAAAGGTAGTTTGGCTGTGTCCTAATTGAGTAATTGCAGTAATTGTGTAAGCGATAAACTGTCAACTGCAGTAGCCAGATGTGTCGTAGTAGTGACAAATACACGCACACATGCACTGATGCACACATACACATGTATACACACACACACACACACACACACACGAATGTATACACACACATAAACATATATATATATATATATATATATACACACACACATACACATATATATATATATATATACACACATACACACACACACACCTATATAAACATGCACACGTACACACACATATATGCATACACACACACATACACATGTATACACACACACATACACATGTATACACACACACACATACACATGTATACACACACATACACATGTATACACACACGCACACACATATAAACTCACGCACACACATATATACACATGCACACACAAACACATATATACACATGCATGCACATATACACACACAGACTGTGTATACACACATGTCCACACAAATGCGTGCATACGTATATACACATACACATAAAAACACACACATATACACAGACGCGCGCATGCACATACACATATATACACACTTACATATATACACACTCCTGTGATCACACACATGCACAATTATATGTAATATTTCAGTCATGCAAACAAAGAAGCAAAAACTTTATAGGACATAGTATAAAGTAATCTGTAACTGTAATGCACAAAATAGACATTTTAATAAAAAATTATGAATCAATAATTGTGCCATAAATGTAAAAAACATAGGTTGTGTAGGATGCAGAAGAATATGTTGGTACTACGGTATATAGAGAGCAGGAAATAAATGCATGGATTCTATGTACTAAACCTCATAATTATCAGTGTTTAGGGAGCACCAGTAAGTAGAGATGAGGGAATCATCACATTTCAAGTTGTCAAATTTGCCAAATCTTAAAAAAAGAAATTGACTTATTGTGAATCACAAGTACTCCTATTTCCCAGAAAACAGGCGTGTAACTCTTTAAGATCTCCTAGGACTGTATCCAGGACGATCAAAGTGACCTCAACATACAGTATATGGCTATGGGTAAACGGATGATAACCGTTCTTCACCGCTGTGCTGTCACACACTGTTTGTAATGTGTATTCAGTAATTTATAAACGTTCCCTACTATATTACTACTAGCTGTGATTCCTGACATCCTCTCATAATCCAGATTCCCCCTAAAATGGCCACTGCATTTCCTGCCTCAGCTTTTATACAGACTATTATCGCCTGATTGGCTGCACTATACCATGTTATGTGATAGCTGCAAGGCATTATGGGGAAGCCCACCTGGCCAAGCCTGAGGGCATGTGAACTTTTTCTGGCTGATGCAATATTCTGTAGTTTCTAAAATGGCGACAGATTTTTTTTTTTTTTTTGCAATTTGCGCAGGTAAATTTTTACTATTTATTCTAAAAGTTCAACATGAATTTGATTGGCATCAAATCCATTTGCTAATGTCTACCAATATGCTTTAGACTGTATTAAGTGGGGCAGTTAGTGCTGTAATGTTCATAATACAAGGTTTTTTGTTTTTTTTTATGGGGAATTATTTTACAAAATTATTGATCCTGGAATCTGCAATATCTCATATTCTTACATTTCAGTTAGCTCATGGTGGCTCAGTGGTTAGCACTGCAGCCTTGCAGTGCTGGGGTCCTGGGTTCAAATCCCACCAAGGACAACATCTGCAAGGAGTTTGTATGTTCTCCCCGTGTTTGCGTGGGTTTCCTCCAGGTTCTCCGATTTACTCCCACACTCCAAAGACATACAGATAGGGAATTTAGATTGTGAGCCCCTATGGGGACAGTATTCCTGGTTTATGTAAAGCGCTGCGGAATATGTTAGCGCTATATAAAATTAAAGATTTATTTTTTTATTTAGCTCCGAGGAAGTTAACAAAAATGCAAAAAAAAAGCCAAAAATTGCAATATTTGAATGAAACTATGATATATAAGAGTATATAGACACACATACATAGGGAATATAGTTCTGTGCATGCATGTAGGCGAGTTATGTGTGAGTCAGGCAGGAGTCAGACTAATGTTCATCTCTTTCAGGTTGTGATATGTATCTTGTAAAAAAAAGAAGCTCCTTTGATGAATCCTAAAAATTTCTGCGGGGCACAATATTGATGCCAAAATGAATTAATTCGTACCAGTTAATTCTGGTATTTGTGCTGTCCACACTGATACTATGTATCAGTAAGGATAGGTTCCCACAATGAGTTATTGATTCTGCGTACAAAAATGCAGAAAGGGAAAAGGATTTATAGAAATCTCATGCCCATTGTGCTTTATTTTTTTCTTTACGTAGCATAAACTGACTTGAATTTTTTAAATCTACAACATTAATTTCTCTAAATTTTATATGCAGATTTTCCAATTAAGGCCATGTGTGCATTAGAAAGTGACTTTTTCTTAAGGAAAAACCGTAACCTCTGAAAGAATCCTGCACCCGCAGTAAAAAAACGCACCAAAACCGCAACAAAATCCGCATGCGGTTTTACCGCGGTTTGCCGCGAATATGGTGCGGGTTTGCCGTGGAGTTAACGCGGATTTTCCGCAAGTTGGTCCCTGCGGATTTTTACCATTATCTATGGCAAAAAACGCAGTTACCTGCGGAAAAGATGTGACATGCTCATTAATTCCGCAGCGGAAAATCCGCGGGCATAAAAAAACGCAGTGTGCGCACAGCAATTTTTAAAACCCATAGGTTTTGCTGGGGAATGACTGCAGCAATATTAGACACATTTTCTGCAGCAAATTAGCTGCAAATCTGCGGCAAAATCCGCAGCATGCACACAGAGCCTTAGGCTATGTGCCCACGGGCGCTCGTACCTACGGATGTATCCGCAGGTACGAGCGCATGTTTCCCGCAGCTGCCTGCCGGCGTCCGCAGCTATTTTTAGCTGCTAGATTACAGCGGAATAGGTGCGGGAAACATGCGGAGATTCATGCGGCTTACCTGCGGACGTCCCGGCCTCTTATCTCCATAGCAGAGGGCTGGGACATCCACAGGTAATTCCGCATGAATAATTGACATGCAATTATACATGCGGATGCCTACATCCGCAGCATGGTCGGCAGCCGCACATTCCACAGCGTGGACACAGCACTCCCCATGTCCCATAGGATAACATGGGGAGTGACTGTACATGCTAAAACCTGCGGATTTATCTGTAAAATCCAGAAAAATCCGCAGGTTTTCAGCGGCAAAATCCGCAGAAACAAGGTCCCTTGGGCACATAGCCTTAAATGGCATTAGACGCTGAAAATCTGCAGGTAAATTTAGTGCACAATTAGTGCATTTCAGCTGCAGTACAAAAACATGTAATCCACACATGTATCAATAAAGTTGTGTCAAATCCAAATACCAGGAAGTATCAAAAACAAAGTAGGTTTATTTAAAGCATGACATACAAAAAAAAGAGACAAAAAAGCAGCATAAAGAATGCAATACAAAGTTATGTAAAAAAACCAAAACAAAGTAGGTTTATTTATAGAATTGCATTAATAAAAAAGACAAAAACTGCAGCATAAAGAATGCAATGCAAAGTTATATTAAAAAACCCCCCAAAAGCGCACACATCAACGCAATACAAAAAAACCCCAAAACAAAACAAGAAATGCACACACGAGCACTATGCAAAAAAACCCCCACAAGTAACCTAATTTACCCATTAGGTCGTGTGTAAGTGCAGAAATGTTGCAGAAAATCTGCAACATCAAAAACTCAGCAAATGTGTGGGCAATCTTGTGGGGTGAATCAGGCAGGAGTCACACTGGGCTCATTCTCTTGCAGGTTGTGATATGTACCTTGTAAAAAAAGAAGCTCCTTTGATTCATCCTATTAATTTCTAATGTGCAAAATCGATGCCAAAATATATTAGTTTGTACTAGTTCAGTCTGGTATTTGTGCTGTCCGCACTGATACTTGTATACATTGTATCAGTTAAAGCTGTGTATACGGATACCTCTATTTCCCCATGATGAATAATAACTGATACAAACTGTTGCCACTTTACACCTCAATTGTTGGATCAGCTGCAAAGGGATAAATAAATGAAGAGCCTTACAAATTAATGACAATCTAGGCCACAAAAACTTTGAGAAACTAATAAAAAGTTAGGATGGGTTTGAAAAGTTTTTTTTTTTTAAGTCATAAAAAAAGCAAAGGGAGAACTTAGGCCTTGTGCCCACAGTGCTTTTTATTTTATTTTTTTATGCTTTTTTCCTTGTTTTTTTTTTTTTTTTAATCAATAAAAGCAAAGAAAAAGCTTCCCAACAAAGTCTATGAGAATCCTCACTTGCTTCTTTTTTCCTTACAGTTTTTGTTGCTGAAAAATAAGCAGCATGTCAATTGTTTCTGTTTTTTTTACTGCATTTTCCCTATCTCAATAGACAAGAAGAAGCATGAAAAAAAAGCATTAAAAAACGCTTTTATTCAACAGCTTTTTACCTGACAAATCATGCTTTTTTGTGCAGAATAAATCTGCTACGTGGACACATAGCCTTTCTGTTTTCTGACCTTTTTGCATCAGATTTTTTTTATGTTGGACTCATCAGTTCAAAACCCATAAAAATAAATAGGATTCACTTACTTTTATGTGCAAAAAAAGTAAAAAATAGGTCAGAAACTTTCAACCTGAGTAATGTGATATCGTTTACATTGAAAAGAAATGAATAGAATGCGCCAATTAATGAAAATATTTATTTAAAAAATAAAAAATGTGAATTTGTAAGAGGCTGTGGACTATGTTGGTGCTATATAAATACATATTATTATTCTTACCAGCTAATGGATAAGTTACTAACCTTCTCAGCTGTCTCTCCTGAGCATGCGTTTGTCATGTACAGAGACATATAGGGCACTGTATCTTTTGGCTTTGTCTGTGGACCAGAAGGTTGAGTTTTGCAAGGAATCTTTACAAGTTGCACACAGCGCTGCCCGGTCTTGCAGAATCAGGGTCAGTCTCCTTTATTTATCTCAGTGATAAAGCGCACACAGATGTCATAGACTTATGCATTAAATATACATGCGGTAATAATGGCTTGTGCTGCAGGGGTTAAGCTGCAGGCTCTATAGCACACTGTGCATCCCCTGCTTTATCACGTGGTCACCACTGAGCTCTCAGGTTGACCTTTCCCCTTTCCCCAGCGTTCCATTCAGAGCTCGTTCCCTTCCCTTCCCCTCCCCCCAACTCCCTTTCTTTTTGGCCCTCTGGAGAATCCCTGATCAGGCCCCGTGACGTCACAGTGGTCAGGGGTCCCATTCACAGGATACCCCTCCAAAGAGTCAGAGGCTTCTAAGCCTTCTCAGGGACAAGCAGCTCCCTCTACTAAATACTAGACGGCGTTCCCATCTACACATCATACACATAAGTAATAATAACCTATAGATAAAAGAGCAAAACAGATACATTAGGAAAGGAAGCGCCTCTCATACACGCTAACAATTTATATAATGGATTCTGGCCAACAACATGACATGAATAATGCCGGTTATCAGGGGAGTACCTACAGGAGGTGCAGAGGTTGTAGTTGTACAACTATCCTAAGGCCGGCTTCTCACTTGCGATTATCTCGCACGAGTGCAATGCGAGAAATTCTCGCATTGCACTCGGACACATGTTAATCAATGAGGCAGCTCCCATCTGCTATCTTTTTCTCAGTCCAAATCGGACTGAGAAAAAAATCGCAGCATGCTGCGTTTTGGTGAGTTTCTCGCACAAGTCTCTCCACTGCAAGTCTATGGGTGCATACGGACCATCCTAGTGACATGCGTTTTTCACAATAGATTTCACGCATGTAGCAGAGAACAATGTAAATGCTTCTGTAGTACATAACATTACATGAGTAGCAGCTGCTGAGGGTAAAAACTGATTGCACACTGACAGCACACTGACAGCACACTGATGACTAGTGAACTAAAATCGGTTGCCTTTTTTTCCTGCTACTCGGACCGATTTTACACACATAAATGTGATTCCAGCCTAAGAGCTTTGTGGGGCTGAAAAGGTCTCTGTGTCCCATATGCAAAGATGAGTGACACCTGATAGTTGGGAACTCGGTTTGACATTTTGCATTGGGGCCTGATGCTGCGCACAATCCAACACCGGGACTGCACAATATACCATCTATTGCATTGCAAATTAGTCCTTAGCTCCCCAAAATTGTTTGGTGATCTCTCAGGGCCCTCATTCCTCTTGGTATCTGTTGAATTTTGTTATTCTGTATTGTCTCATATTGATTGTACATGTCCCCGCTGAATTGTAAAGCGCTGCGGAATATGTTGGCGCTAAAGGAAATAAAAATTATTATTATTATTATTTATTATTATATCTCTCTGGTATGCTATACTCGCAACCAATTCATTTTCAATCCATATTTTAAGAATAAAAATAAAATAAAAGAATAAAAAAGTCCTAACTAGAATACTAAATTTTTCTTCTCAAATTATTTTCTAAAAAAAATGAAAAAAAAATGTAAATTTATAAATATATAATTTACCGTTAGGCTTAGAGAATATTACGTTTAGCGTTGACCTCTTTGCGTGGAATGAAGTGGACGCCTATTTATAATTTGGTGCTGTTCACGTCTGCATATTTTTTTCTTTTGCTGACCGTGTGTCCACAAAAAAAAATAAAAATATCACAGACATTTCCGTTTTTTATTAAAATGACCACACAAGTCTATGGGTCTGTGAAAATCCCAGATGCCACCTAGGAGAGATGTCCATGATTGATATTGCAAAGGAGAGGAGAAGCTTTACAATTTATTTGTTTGTTTATCATAAAAAAAATGCTGATGAAACACTGATGGTAAAAACTGACACACGGACCAAACGCTGATGAAAAGCGAATAATAAACACTGATGAAATATGAAAAATCACTGGTGGCAGAATGAGGCCTTATATACATACCGTACATTCATTCAATGGTAATTAAAATACACAATAGTAACAAAAGTACAGAACATTATGTTGGTATCTATGGTTATTTTTAGAACTATTATTATGAAAACACTTTTTTTATAGCATTTTTTTTAGCGAGTCCCCATATACTTTAAATATTTAATTATTAGTAGTTTTTATTGATTTGTAGCAAAGTCCAGTCTGTTATTTACAAATAGTAATTATAAGAAAACAAAGCCAATATTCTTTTCCTTCTTGATCTTTTTCATCATCATCATCACCATCATCATTATTATTAATAATAATAATGATAATAAGGGGAAGAATATTGGCTTTGTTTTATTATTATTATTATTATTATTATTAATATTGTTTTTGTTTTTTTTTATCATTTTAATAGAATAATATTTATTATTATCATTATTAATAATAATAATAATAATAATAAGAAGAAGAAGAATGAGAAAAATATTGGCTTTGTTTTCTTAGCATTTTTCTATATTATTAATAGTTATTATTACTATTATTATTATTATTATTATTATTATTATTATTATTATTAGGAGTAGTAGTAATAAGAGAGGGAGAAGAATATTGGCTTTGTTTTCTTAGCATTTTTCTATATTATTATTTAGTAGTAGTAGTAGTAGTAGTAGTAATAAGAGAGGGAGAAGAATATTGGCTTTGTTTTCTTAGCATTTTTCAATAATAATAATAATAATAATAATTAATAATTAGTAGTAGTGGTAGTAATAATAATAAGAGAGGGAGAAGAATATTGGCTTTGTTTTCTTAGCATTTTTCAATAATAATATTTATTATTAGTAGTAGTAGTGAGAGGGAGAGGAATATTGGCTTTGTTTTCTTATCATTACAAAATAATAATAATAATAATAATGTTGATAATAAAAAAAAGCCAATATTATTATTAATATATTTAAATTTTATGTTGATAATAAAAAAAAGAATATGTAAAAACAAAAAAAATATTCTGCATAATAAGGTTGTAGGAAAGATCAGGCCTTGAACCAGTATTATATTGTTATGTTACAATGAAGCATAAGGCTAAAACATGTAAAGTTTGCAAGTCAGCAGCTGAGAAGACAAGTGGGTTGCATCATAATTATACAGGCATTTATACAGGTGAATAAGAGGATTAATAGAACCATCACGCATTTTATTCAGGGTCATTCATTATTTATCATGAGACCGTTCTCATATTAACTGTTAATTGAAATAAAATTGAAGGTGGCAAATAGCACAAGAATGAACTTGTTTGGTTCCCCCCCCACCCCCCTCCCAAGAAGAAAAGAAAAAAAAGAACACAGGCCGGGTCTAAATAGGAGGAACTCGCCACATGTGTAGCTGTCAAGGTTCAGTGATCTGAATGAGTGAGATTCCTGAGATCTGGACCAAAAAACGACATTCTAATGGGACAATTCCAACAGTAACCCTTTAACTGCCGAGCGATTCAATAGTTATGATAGAATGTGTGACGGCTAAAATAAATTCCTCTTAATAAATTATTTTAGAGGTAAGTGTTCATTGAAAGCAAAATATTTCCCGTAAAAGACAAAGGCCCCCGATTCATCATTGACGTTTTTCACTTTTCTTTAGTAATTTGCTCATTTTCTTTAGTAACTTTAGTATATCTGCCTTATTCTCCATGTTTTGTGTTGTTTTTTTGTTTTTGCTTTTTTTTTTTAAGTATTTTACTCTTCTTTGTCCTCAAACACTTTGCTTATCCACTTTGTTAGATATATAATAGATAGATGGCTATAAAGATAGATAGATGCATAGAAGGATAGATAGATAGATAGATGCTTAGAAGAATAGATAGATAGATGCTTAGAAGGATAGATAGATAGATAGATGCTTAGAAGGATAGATAGATAGATGCTTAGAAGGATAGATAGATAGATAGATAGATAGATAGATAGATAGATGCTTAGAAGGATAGATAGATGCTTGGAAGGATAGATAGATAGATGCTTAGAAGGATAGATAGATAGATGCTTAGAATGATAGATAGATAGATAGATGCTTAGAAGGATAGATAGATGCTTAGAAGGATAGATAGATAGATGCTTAGAAGGATAGATAGATAGATGCTTAGAAGGATAGATAGATAGATGCTTAGAAGGATAGATAGATAGATAGATGCTTAGAAGGATAGATAGATAGATGCTTAGAAGGATAGATAGATAGATGCTTAGAAGGATAGATAGATAGATAGATGCTTAGAAGGATAGATAGATAGATGCTTAGAAGGATAGATAGATAGATAGATAGATGCTTAGAAGGATAGATAGATAGATGGCTATAAAGATAGATAGATGCATAGAAGGATAGATAGATAGATGCTTAGAAGGATAGATAGATGCTTAGAAGGATAGATAGATGCTTAGAAGGATAGATAGATAGATAGATGCTTAGAAGGATAGATAGATAGATGCTTAGAAGGATAGATAGATAGATGAATAGATAGATGCTTAGAAGAGTAGAGAGATAGATAGATAGATAGACATCCCACCCTGGTTTCGCCCCCATCCATCCTTCCTACAGTCCCTAATGTACACTTGCTTTGGCAAAACTAATGGGTATTTGGTACTGCCAATAAAGCTATTTGATTTTGATAAATGAATACATAGACAGACAGACAGACAGACAGATAGATAGATAGATAGATAGAGCTGGTGTACTTAGTAAGGATTCATACAGATGTCCATTTTCCAAGTACAAATTCTATCTTGGTTTTCACGGATAAAATAAGTACCCATTATAATCCACGGGGCTGTTCACATCTTTGTTTTTTATTGTAGTGTTGGCTAAAAATTATTAATGCAAGTCTATAAAAATCCGTGAAAATCATGATCAGAACATGAATGCCATTCCCGTACCGTCCACGTGCAGTCCATAATATAATAATATTTATTCATTTATATAGCGCTATTAATTCCACAGCGCTTTACATACATCATCACTGTCCCCATTGGGGCTCACAATCTAAATTCCCTATCAGTATGTTTTTTAGAGTGTGGGAGGATCCGGAGTACCCAGAGAAAACCCATGCAAATACAGGGAGAACATACAAACTCCTTGCAGATGGTGTCCTAGGTGGGATTTGAGCCCAGGACCCCAGCTGTAGAAGACTGTAGTGCTAACCACTGAGCCATCGTGCCACCCTGATTAATCCATCCTTAATATTAAAGTAAATAGGCGAAGCTTTGCGCTTTCTTTAATTTCTATTTTCATCAGTGAAATTCACTGACCGAACACTGATGAAAATCAGATGAAAAACAGTGATGAGACTCAGACCATTTTTTTGCTTATGTGAAAAATCACTGATGTCTCAATGAGATTAATAGGATCACGACCAGTGAAAAAAAAAAAATTTTAAATAACTGAATAATCGTATCTGCCTCTCAGAAATGAGTAGTATAACTTATTCCTGTAACCTAGAAGTAGTAAATTTTTTTCTTGTAATGAAGAAGTAGTATAAACGTTTTCTTGTAACCTAGCCAAGTAGGTAATAGATGTATAAAAATGTATAAAATGTATAAAAAGCTCCATCTTGGCTTTCTTCATTATTGAATAGCAGGTTTATTAAGATCTAAATGCCCTGGTGAAAAAAAGAAGTCTATTTCTGAGTAGAACATTTGGTTCTGCTGCTTCAGTAGCCTGGAAACCACAAACGCCAACATTAATGGGGCCACAGAGAATTTAAGGCACAAGACTTTTGTAAAGCAAGAAGCGACCCTCCTCCCTATCACCTCATGAACGTATTCTCTTCTAAGCAAGAAATAATTGTGTATATATATATATATATATATATATATATATATACACACATATATATACATATATATACATACATACACACACACTATACACACAGTGCATATATATTTATTTTAATTGTTTATATATATATGTATATATATATATATATACACTATACACATACACATATACACACACATATGTGTATATATATATATTTATATATATAAATGTATACTGTACAGACCAAAAGTTTGGATGTACCTTCTCACTCACAGAGTTTTCTCTGAAAATTGTAGAATCACATTGAAGGCATCAAAACTATGAATTAAAACATGTGGAATGAAATACTTAAAAAAGTGTGAAACAACTGAAAATATGTCTTCTATTCTAGGTTCTTCAAAGTAGCCACCTTTTGCATTGATTACTGCTTTGCACACTCTTGGCATTCTCTTGATGAGCTTCAAGAGGTAGTCACCGGAAATGGTTTTCCAACAGTCTTGAAGGAGTTCCCAGAGATGCTTAGCACTTGTTGGCCCTTTTGCCTTCACTCTGCGGTCTAGCTCACCCCCAAACCATCTCGATTGGGTTCAGGTCTGGTGACTGTGGAGGCCAGGTCATGTGGCGTAGCACCCCATCACTCTCCTTCTTAGTCAAATAGCCCTTACACAGCCTGGAGGTGTGTTTGGGGTCATTGTCCCGTTGAAAAATAAATGATGGTCCAACTAAACGCAAACCGGATGGAATAACATGCCGCTGAAAGATGCTGTGGTAGCCATGCTGGTTTTGTATGCCTTCAATTTTGAATAAATCCCCAATAGTGTCAGCAGTAAAGCACCCCCACACCATCACACCTCCTCCTCCATGCTTCACGGTGGGAACCAGGCATGTAGAGTCCATCCGTTCACCTTTTCTACAAAGACACGGCGGTTGGATCCAAAGATCTCAAATTTGGACTCATCAGACCAAAGCACATATTTCCACTGGTCTAATGTCCATTCCTTGTGTTCTTTAGCCCAAATAGGTCTTTTCTGCTTGTTGTCTGTCCTTCGCAGTGGTTTCCTAGCAGCTATTTTACCATGAAGGCCTGCTGCACAAAGTCTCCTCTTAACAGTTGTTCTAGAGATGAGAAGGTGTGTCCAAACTTTTGGTCTGTACTGTGTAAGTACATATATACACTTATACCTATATATAGTATGTATTTGAATGGCTTTTATATAGCCTTTTGCCATTAGATGTAGCAATCTTTTCACATTTTAGAGAAACATGCGAGAATTTATTTAATTTTTTGAAAAAGGTAAAGTGATACAATTATGGAAAGATTTCATATAATTTTTCCATAATATATATATTTTTTTTATTTTGACATAGGTGGTAAATGAGCTTTTTATGCTGCAGTATTTTGTCCTTTTTACTTTTTCTACAAAAATATTTAAAACAATGCACTTTTAACATTTTTTGGAGCCAGTTTATTATTTCATTTGTCTCTTTTGTTAGTCCAGTTTTTGGTGTTTTTCAGCAGTTTTTTTTTCATTTGTGCCTAAAGGCCACTTTACATACCACGACATCGCTGGCGATGTCGCTGGTGAAAGCACCCGCCCCCGTCGGATGTGCGTCATGGGCAAATCGCTGCCCGTGGCGCACAACATCGCTTACACCCGTCACACATACTTACCTGCCTATCAAAGTCGCTGTGGCCGGCGAACCGCCTCCTTTCTAAGGGGGTGGTTCGTTCAACGTCACAGCGGCATCACTAAGCGGCCGCCCAATAGAAGCGGAGATGAGCCGGCCGAACATCCCGCCCACCTCCTTCCTTCCTCATTGCGGGCGGCCGCAGGTAGGGTGATGTTCCTCGTTCCTGCGGTGTCACACATAGCGATGTGTGCTGCCGCAGGAACGACGAACAACCTGCGTCCTGCAACAGCAACGATAGTCGGGAAAGGAACGACGCGTCAACGATCAACAATTAGGTAAGTAATTTTGATCGTTAATTGTCATTCCTACGTTTCACACGCAACGATGTCACTAACGAGGCCGGATGTGCGTCACGAATTCCGTGACCCCAACGACATCTCGTTAGCCATGTCGTTGCGTGTAAAGCCCGCTTTAGCTGTGACTACCTGTCAGTCAGGTGCTGCGGTCACAAGAAAGCGGAGCGGGAACAGGGAGGTGCCAAGAAAACGGAGGCTGGTATGTATATTACTAGGGGCAGGGAACAGACATTAGTGATACTTCTCAGGCAGAGAGATAAAAAACAAAAAAAACAAAGCGCTGGATTACTGCTGTAGAATACACATAGTATTAAATCATATATTAGACTATCAAATATGACTCAAAGTTGTCAAATTCAAGGTGCAGGGGCAAAATCTGGCCCGCCACATCATTTTATGTGGCCCATGAGCTGGGTTGGCAGTAAAACCCGGGGGCTTTTTTCTGCCATCCATAGCGTCCAGCAGAAAAAAGCACCGTCTGTGACCAATCTAAAGAGGCTGCCATGCGCATTACACACGGTAGATGATAGAATGTATGGGCTCCAGGTAGGTATGACGTCATTTCTGTCACATATTGTCGGCGTCACTTCCAGTCCGGAGCGCAGCGCACAATTCAACAAAGTGGTTGGAACTCAGGAGAGATATGACACACAGTCCCCATTTTTAGACCTCGGTCACTTCATCAATGAGAAGTTGCAGGTGAAAAAGAGAAAGGGTGATGGGATTTGGGGGGGGTGGAGCTATAATACAAGGAGAGGCCTGTGGTGGGATTTGTGGGATTTATAATGTGGGGGGACTCCTATGGTTGGTTTTGGAGGGTGTACAATGAGGGGGAAGCCTGTAGTAGATTTTAAGGGTTTATAATGTTGTCGGGATACTTGTGTTTGGTTTTGGGGGGGTGTATGCGATGCTGTAGAGATGTGTGTTGTGGGATTTGTGGGGTATAAAATGCTGGTAGGACACCTGGGGTGGGATTTTGCTGGCTGTGAGGTTGTAGGGATGCCTGTTGTGGGATTTTGGTGAGTGTGTGATTTTTGGGGACGCCTGTAGTGGGATTTGTGGTGTGTGTGTGGCGCCCTGGACTAGCCAGGTCGTCACAGGTAACACACAAACACCCCCACCCCCACCAGACAGTAACATTAGCCAAACATAAAATCCTTGTTGCCTCCCTCCAGGGTCTGATGTCCACACCAGGTGGGGCGGAGCCAAGTTGTTGGCCCCACCCATCGAGGAGTTCACAGGCCTGGAGGCGGGAAAAGTGACAGAACGAGTTTGGAGTCTGAAGTGTGAGGAGTAAACACTTGGGTGTCTGGGTTTGTGGCCCAGGCACTGACAACAAGGTTGGCAGATGATGGTGGCCGTCTGCAGCAGTGGTGAAGCAACGCGTAACCGTAGGACCGGGGTCGGGCGTTGGCCCGCCGGTACCGACCGGGGAGTGAAGTGAAGCCAGCACGCACAGGCAGGGCCATCGGACCCCGACCAGGCTTGGAGCCGCCGACAATAGTCAAATCCGAGTGTGACCGAAACCCCAGGGGTTTCCTAACAACCGAAGACCCGATAGAAGGTAACCGCCCACACCGTGAGGGTATACAGCTACCGCCTAAGGCTAGAGACCCAAGGGCCAGTGCCTGTGGGCAAACGGGCTCCTCTGGCATCCATATACCAGGGAGCGGACTACCGTTGGGGATCCACTGTAGTCAAACAAGTACACAAAGGTGCAGGGAAAGACAGTCGCCATCACCTGTCCGGGGAGTTACACTGCAGCCGGCTGCAGGACCCGTCCATCCAGCCGTTTGGTTTACCGAGGACTTTGTGCATCTCTTACTGAGTGAGTACACCCGTGCCATCCGGTACCGCGCCGCGCTGTCCCTGCAACCCTGCACCTCACCAACCCTGCCTCCCTGTCACACCACCGAGCCCCGGGACCACCGACCCCTACCCACGGAGGGGGAAAACAACATCCTAGCTGCTCCCCACCATCGCTCCCGGGATCCCCGTCACCAGCAGCGGTGGTGCCCATCTTCACCACAACCCGTGGGTGGCATCACGGACTAAACCCCCCAAACCAACCACCCCTTTCACTCACGGGCGAGGAGCGCCACTCGAGTCCCCGGATCCGGCCCACTGCTCGAGCCACCGAGCAGCAGCAGCCGCAGCAGCGCCGAACCCGAGCGTTAGAAAGCGAGCAGCGGCTGCGGCGTCCTCCCCGTCCACGACATGTGCAATGCTGGAGGATGACTGCGGTGGGATTTTGTGGGATACATAATGCTGTAGGTATGCTTGTGGTCGGATTTGCAGAGTGTACAATTCTGGAGGATGTCTGCAATGGGATTATGGGGTCTATAATTCTGTGGGGATGACTGTGATGGGAGTTTGGTAGGTGTGCATTGCTGGGAGGACGCCTGTGGTGAGATTGTGTGGAGTGTGTGATTTTGGGGGGATGGCTATGTGGGATTTGGGGGGGGTGTCCAAAGCTGTGGGGTTGCATGTGGTGGGACTTTGGGGTCTATAATGTTGTGCAGATGCCTGTGGTGAGATATAGAGTGTGTGCAATGCTGGGAAGGGGAAAACTTGTGGTTGAATTTATACTCCAGAGACAGTGCCCCTAGCTCTACAACCTAGGGACATTATTCTTAGCCCTACAAGCCAGGGGCAGAGCCCTTAGCCTTACAACCCAGGGACAGCATCCTTAGCCCTACACCCCAGGGACAGCGGCCTTAGCCCTACAACCCAGGGACATTGCCTTTAGCCCTACATCCCAGGGACAG
Source organism: Anomaloglossus baeobatrachus (assembly GCF_048569485.1). Lineage (NCBI taxonomy): Eukaryota > Metazoa > Chordata > Amphibia > Anura > Aromobatidae > Anomaloglossus > Anomaloglossus baeobatrachus. Next base: position 534,091,131 of record NC_134358.1, on the reverse strand, counting down.
CTCTTGGATAGCCCTATTACGGTAGTCCTAGTACCTAGGGACAGCTGTCATATAGCCCTACTACCAAGGGACAGCGCCCTTAGCCAAACACCACAGGGACAGCTCTTGGATAGCCCTATTAACCTAGTCCTAGTAACCAGCGAGAGCTGTCATATAACCCTACTACCAAGGGACGACAATCCTGGTATAGCCCTTCTACCCAGGGGAAGCTATTTTATACCCCTACTACCCAGGGACAGCTCTCTTAAAGCTCTTGGCCAGTTTGTGCATTGCAGTCCATGCTTGTACTATGTTGCATGGAGATCTTCATGCACCCGTACAATTATAAGTGGACCTTTGATAGTCCTCCTTACAGAATAATGGACCCCACAAAGCCCTCCATACATAATAATGTGCGCCACATAGCCCTCCATACAGAATAATGTGCCCCACATAGACCTCCATACAGAATAATGGGCCCCACATAGCCCTCCATACAGAATAATGAGCCACACATAGACCTCCATACAGAATAATGAGCCCCACATAGACCTCCATACAGAATAATGGGCCCCACATAGACCTCCATACAGAATAATGTGCGCCACATAGCCCTCCATACAGAATAATGAGCCTCACATATACCTCTATACAGAATAATGAGCCCCACATAGACTTCCATACAGAATAATGGGCCCCACATAGCTCTCCATACAGAATAATGTGCGCCACATAGCCCTCCATACAGAATAATGTGCCCCAATAGCCCTCCATACAGAATAATGGGCCCCACATAGCCCTCCATACAGAATAATGTGCCCCACATAGACCTCCATACAGAATAATGGGCCCCACATAGCCCTCCATACAGAATAATGGGCCCACATAGCCCTCCATACAGAATAATGGACCCCACATAGCCCTCCATACAGAATAATGGGCCCCACATAGCCCTCCATACAGAATAATGTGCGCCACATAGCCCTCCATACAGAATAATGTGCCCCACATAGCCCTCCATACAGAATAATGGGCCCCACATAGCCCTCCATACAGAATAATGGGCCCCACATAGCCCTCCATACAGAATAATGTGCCCCACATAGCCCTCCATACAGAATAATGGGCCCCACATAGCCCTCCATACAGAATAATGAGCCACACATAGACCTCCATACAGAATAATGAGCCCCACATAGACCTCCATACAGAATAATGGGCCCCACATAGCCCTCCATACAGAATAATGAGCGCCACATAGCCCTCCATACAGAATAATGAGCCCCACATAGACCTCCATACAGAATAATGGGCCCCACATAGCTCTCCATACAGAATAATGTGCGCCACATAGCCCTCCATACAGAATAATGTGCCCCAATAGCCCTCCATACAGAATAATGGACCCCACATAGTCCTCTATACAGAATAATGGGTGCCACATAGTCCTCTATACAGAATAATGGGCGCCTGGCTTCTAGGGCCCAATAAAATCAGGGTACTGCACCCCCACTAGGGTGTAGTACTCATCTTAGGTCCGAGGAAGGTCGAGGCTGGTTTACACATACACAAACATACAGTCACAGGGTTTCCCTCCCTAATGGGGACTGTGCCAGGGTCGGATCACAGTAGGGAGTCACTACAGTGGTGGGTTTACAGGACACCACCGCACCAGGGGATCCCCAAATTCACTGGAACCGGGGACTCATGGTCAGGGAGAAGCAACCACCAGCGGGAGTCAGGAGCACAGTGGGAAGAGCAGGCTGACCTGGTGAGAGCAGTGAACCGGCCGGTGGTAGCGGCTGGGGGCAACAGCTCAGAACACACAACACAACTACAACAGGGAGTTCAGCTTCAGACACAGAGCAGAGCGGACATGCCGCGTGCAGCTCCGTGGGCCAAGGTGTTCAACACAGTTGCTGGGGTGAAGCAGGGCAGCTGCTTCCACAGGACAGGCACTTGCGGGATACAGAATCCTAGGGCAGGCATGCTTCATGTTGTCTACCATCTCTGCAAGGGTTGCGGGAAACGGCTACAAAAAGTCACTGGACCCGTCCCACGAGTCTTCAGCAGCCAGCATATAGGATCCGGGGTTGAGGACCAGCCCCATAACGGAACCACGCTATCAGGATACAGAATGTGACACTTTACTGACACCGGGATCCCCAAGTGCTTCATGCCACGGGGTTCTGATACTTAGCGCATCAAAGGAGGAAAGGGTTCACAGACGGACACATACACACCGGACTTGACCTTTTACGGATCCGGGATCGGCTGGAGCCCATCGTGGCAGAGAATGGTATCCTGGGCAGCACTTGAAAGACTTGTGAGTAAAAACACCTGGAACCGCAGCCCCTGTCTCTGCCTCTCCTTTAACTGTCGCCCAGCGGGACCACTATCACCCCCACCATCCTCCCCGGGTACTCCCGCTCCGCCTGTGGGGAGTGACACCATCCCGGCTGCACGCATCATCTGCCCCGGTAAGAGACCCTGCAGCGGCAGCCCCCATCCCTGGCAGCGTAACACAGGCGTAACACAGGTGGCATCAAGATCCTCATAGACTCTCCTAACCTCCAACTACTACCTCCATCCTCCCTACAATCCTCCAACCCTCCTTCCTGTGCGCCTCGAGGCAACGGAACCGGGCCAGGCCACCCCGTGACGATGCAGAGGATCTGCACCGTCATCTAGCGCCTCATCCAGCACCACGACTACCCACAGTGAGTATCCTGGTCCCCTGCACTCCCAAATAACTACCAACACCCTGAGCCCGGGGCCTTCCCTACCTGTGGAGGGACTAACATCTGGCTGCTTAACTCCATCTGTCCCGGTACTCCTTACAGCAGCGGCGGTACTCCCATTACCGCAACCCACAGGTGGCGTCACAAACTTTTCCCCTGTAAATACCCCCTTTATACGGATCAAAGTGTCCGCCAAGCCAGGTCCGGACCCGCTCGAGCCACAATCCCGGGTCCGAGCAGCCCGACTAAAACCGGGGCGGTATAGAACCATCCACTTACATTATTTTATATAGAATTCATGTAGGAAATGGGATGTATTTTTACGCCATTTGAATAATATTCATGGTATAAAAGTACCAGCTTTGCTCATTCTTCAAACAAACAATATAGAAGGTAAAGACTTTATTTCCATTAACTATAATGATTCCCTTTGTCTCTTTCAAAAAAAAAACAAACAAAAAACTAAGTCTATTCAGCCGTTCCACTAAAATGTAGTTATGCGGTCGTCATGTGGTTGTCGTCTTTGTATTTTTTTTCAGTTAAAAGGCTGAGAGCGCAGAGCAGGGTGTATACATGTGTGTATATATAGATTAGATAGGTGTATCACTGGGGTGGATGAGCATGCTTGTAACGACTGATAAACAGCACTGCTTCCTCCTCTCACCCACAAGCGCACAGGAAAGGGGTTTACACTGAGTTCCTGTTGAATATTAGCAGATTAACTACATGAAGGCGCAGAAGCTCTCAGCCTTGTGTTCTGCATTTCCAACCCCACATGGTATTATAATTAAAAGGGTAGAGGGTGAAAGCTGCGAGGAGTGTCTAACCCTGCGGTTAGTGTATAGCACAAGCTTTCCACAGCGCTGGGGGGATTTTATGTTTATATGACTTGAATGAGACTTGTTTGTTTACTTCTTACATAGTTACCCAAATCCATCTAGTTCAACTTTCCTCCACCAATTCTACATTTTGTCACTAAATCATTTATAGCCAACAATGTTGTGTGTACTGAGGAAATCATCCAGCCCTTTTTTTAAAAGCTGTTATAGTATCTGCCATTACTACCTCTTGTGGTCGGCATTCCACAGTTTGACTGCTCTAACTGTAAAGAACCCTTTCCTATTTAGCTGCTGGAATCGCTTTTCTTCCACTCGCAGTGAGTGCCCCCTGGTCCTTAGTATTGTCTTTGGAAGGAATGAGTCATGTGCCAGTCCTTTGCATTGACCACACATGTATTTATACATCTTTAGGCTATGTGCGCACTAGAAAGTGCCTTTTTCTTAAGAAAAAAACGGACCCTCTTAAAGAATACCGCAACGAAATCCTCATGCGGTTTTACCGCGGTTTGCCGTGCATTTTGTGCGGATTTGCCGCAGATTTACAGCGTATTTTCCGCAAGTTGGTCCCTGCGGATTTTTACCATTATCTATGGCAAAAACCGCAGGTACCTGCGTAAAAGAAATGACATGTTCATTAATTCTGCAGCGGAAAATCCGCGGGTAAATCTGTGGGTATAAAAAAACGCAGTGTGCGCGCAGCATTTTTTAAAACCCATAGGATTTGCTGGGGAATGACTGCAGCAATGTTAGACACATTTTCTGCAGCAATTCCGCGGCAAATCCACGTCAAATCCGAGGTAAATCCGCAGCGTGCGCACAGGGCCTTAGCCTTCTTTTTTCTAAACTAAAGAAACCAACTTTTCCAACCTCTCATCATTTGGGCGGCCTCCATTCCTTGTAATTATCTAGTTGCCGCCTTTGAAATTACTCTAACCTCCAAATACCCTTTTTAAAATGTGGAGCTCAAAACTGGATCCCGTATTCCAGATGTGGCTTACAATACGTTGTGCTCGCGGGATCTAATCTCTCTTTTTATACACCCTAAAATCTTATTTGCTTTTGCAGCTGCTGCCTGACATTGAGTGCTGCTGCTCAGCTTATTTGTAATGAGAATACCCAAGTCCTTCTCCTGTTCTGTAGTCCCGAATGTAATTCCATTTAATTTATATGCAGCAATAGGATTACTCCATCCTAGGTGCATTACTTTACGTTTCTCAATATAAAGACAATTATAAGGACTAGGGGGCACTCACTGCGAGTGGAAGAAAGACGATTCCGGCAGCTAAATAGGAAAGGGTTCTTTACAGTTAGAGCGGTCAGACTGTGGAATGCCGACCACAAGAGGTAGTAATGGCAGATACTATAACAGCTTTTATATCAGGGCTGGATGATTTCCTCAGTGCACACAACATTGTCGGTTATAATTGATTTAATGTCAAAATGTACAATTGGTGGAGGAAGGTTGAACTAGATGGATCGGCGGCTTTTTTCAACCTACGTAATTATGCAACATTAGATCTCATTTGACAACTGTCTGCCCATTCCGACATCTTATCCATCGTTTTCTAATACTGTACTATCAAGATCCGTTATTTTTATAAGGCAAGACTATATTATGAGCTTAAACTTCAACCTGTTGGGAGTTAAATCTGCATTTTTTTCAGTGTATTGTTTTCATGCGTATAAAAAAAAGTTATATCTTATAGTACCAGAAAAATGAATATGATTTCTGAAATCTCAAGAATGTGCTGCTTTTTTTCCCTTGCCTCTTTTAATCTCCAGTGCGCTTTTTCAAATCTACAGCGCCAATTCTTTCAGTGTTCATAGAGGCATCTTGTCCTGCTGCTATGAAGCCCATGGATATGATGACTGAAGCTCAAGCATGGGCTCCATGTCTTTGAACACTACAGGAGTGGTTTTAGAATTCTTGAAGCTATAGCCTCCTGGAGTAAAGTCCGCCAAATTTATTAAAACACCACTTCAGTGTTTGTTTTTTTAAATATATTTCTCCACTGGAGTGGTGCTTTAAATCTAAGCCCCCTTCCGGTGGCTTCATCTATTATCGCCGCCACTCTGGTCGGTGTCCTGTGATTTGTGACCTTCCAGATCTCTCCAGTGTTTCATTCAGTGGCCGGAGGTCACAACTCAATACAAGTCTATGAGAGCCTCATTGTGGCTCTCATAGACTTTCACTGAGAGCTTTTGACTTAACTTCTGACTTCCAGTTAGTAACTACAGTCACAAGATGGCACCACAGGATCGGAGCAGTATTGGTAAAAGGTGAAGCCACCGAAAGGTGAGTATACGATAGGGGGCTCACATTTAAAGCACCACTCCAAAACAAAAACAGTGGAGTGGTGCTTTAAGGCTTGTATGCAACTTAACAAATTTGGCACATTTTTTGCACTGTGTATGCCAACAAATGATATCTATGGTAGCCATGACTTGGTAGAGATTTCAGCTTACAATGTACATCAGTTTTCTAGTATATATTTATAGAACTGTTTTGTAAAATGGTAGGCTACAGCCCCTTTTGCAAATACCCAGACACTTAAAAAAAAGACTGATGACACTTCCTAACTTTCTAATATGAATAGGTGTAAACTGAGCATGAAACATAGTAACAAAAAAGACAGTTGCACTCTGTAGTGCTAAGATATGTGGAACAATGAACATGGGAATATAGACATGCATTACTGCTATGAAAAACATACAAAAATTGAGATACTTAGCACACAAAAATGGCCAGTTTTATGTGAGCCCAACAGCCAACGGCATCAGTATTTTACTTAGATTACAGGGCTATGCCTTCTAATTGAGCACTCCTGCACTTCAGTCTTAGGTGATTTTAATTCTTCATTTGCAGGTTCCTGTCCGCTCATAAATTGGAGGTTTTTTTAACCTAAGGAGAGACATTAGAACAGGCAGGGACCCAACATTAAGAGGTCACCTTCACGTTGGCTGTTGGGCTCATGTTAAACGGGCCTTTTTGTGTGCTAAGTATCTCAATTTTTGCATGTGTTTTCATAGCAGTATTGCATGTCTATGTTCTTATATTCATTGTTTCACATATCTTAGCACTATAGAGTGCAACTGTCTCTTTTTTCTTACTTTTTATCAAATGGCCAATGAAAAAGGGCAAAAATTTTGAAAAACTAAATAAATTGTGCAATGTTTTTCACTGGAAATCAGGTCAAAAGATGATGATTAAGTTTCCCTTTATGAACCTACAAACAGCTCTCCCTTTTTCAAGAGTATTTTAGCATGACCTAAGAACAGGGAGGAAACAGGGAATCAGTAGGGAACAGGGAACCAGTAGGTAATGGGGCCACTGTCACCTTTAAAACACCTTCCTGTTCTATCTACTACATTGACTGTGAGGGAGTGGGGTACGGACTATCACGGCTCACAAATACTGGGGAACTACTAGGTAGACATATGAGAGTTGCCCTTTGAATATATCAGAGACCATGTGGCCCTTTGCCTTACACAGGGGCGCTATACGATCTCTGTTTCCGCCTACTTGAGGATCACACGTTCCAATGAATAGTAGAAAAAAACAAGAGCTGGGCCCTCCTGACACAAGATGAAGAGATTCTGCGCTAGGAAGGGTTTGATTGAAAATATTGGCATGGCTTGGAAAAACTAATTATATATAGAGATAAGATGTGCTCCTATGGGAGTGATTCAGGCACCAGAAAGCAGACATAGATTTTAACAGATACCTCATACTTGGGTAGGTCAGAACATGACTGGAAAATGAATGGGTTAATCAGCCACAGAATAGCAATGTTAGCCATGGTCTGAATGCTTGTTGTACGTAGGTGTCACGATTCCTCTGTGCAGAGCATCTAGCACACAGGTGATGCCCTGTCACGCCTTCCTGAATTTCAGAGCCAGTAGTGACATGTTTCCTTTGTGAAGAGCATCTTGCATTTGGAGATGCTCTGCGGTGTTTCTTTGAGCACTATCTGACCGGTTGTTTGACAGCACAGGATGCCATGAAGGTTCTGGGAGGTGCTGATTACTCAGGTGTTCCACCTTACTGGTAATTGCTCTGTTTCATTACTGAGCATGCTCTCCCAGAACCTTGCCAGTCATACTCTCTGGTTCTGCAGTTGTGCTCTTGGCTTGTGTTTGTGCTTGTGTTCTGATCTAAGTTTTCTGACCAGAGACCGTTTATTGACTCCTCTATTCCAGTTCCCTGTTCTTGTCGTTACCTCTTGGCTTCTGACCCCAGACCATTCATTGACGCCTCTATGCCTGCTCCCTGTTCTTGTCATTACCTCCTGGATTCTGACCTCGTACCATTACTTGACCACGTCTCTGTCTGCTCCCTAAATCTAATACGTATTCTCCTGGAATTCTGACCCTCGGCCTGTTACTTGACTGCGTTTCTGCTTATTCCCTGTGTCTTGTCGTGCCCTCCTGTTTCTTGACCCCGGCTTGCCTGACTACCCTTCCATCTATACTATCCATAAGTAGTGGCTAGCATCACAGTAGGGTGCCATCTTGGTTGACAATAACATAAGTACTGTAGATCAATCTCTGCTGAGATCTGTGAACCGGTTTGGGCTTTTATCTGTGGCATAAAGATCCGTTGGTTGAAAGAAAGTGAAAGGTTTTTTTTCCACTACAATATAATCTTACAGAAATGGGCCCCTAGTATTCTTAAAAATGAAAAAAAAAATAACATGTACTAATCTTGGGGACCCCCCTCTTTACAGCATCCCTCGCTGGTCTCATCGCTTCCCTGTCAAGAGGGGACATCACAACAACACTGCGTCCAGTCATTGTGGGCAGCGTTGGCATTTCGTCTGAGCTGGGAGAGCAAGGACACTTTTTTCTGTCTCAGACTTACGTCCCAGTAGGCACTGATTGCCATGAGACATTCACTGCTGGATGAGGACACAAGGAAACCAACAGAAATAATGGCCAGTGGTGCATAGAAACAGCAGGGGTCTGGTAGGTAGTTTTTTTTACTCTAAAGAGGGCTTTACACGCAACGACATATCTAACGATATGTCGTCAGGGGTCACGGAATTTGTGACGCACATCCGGCGTCGTTAGTGATGTCGTTGCATGTAACAGCTCCGAGCGAGTGTTAACGATCAAAAATACTCACCTAATCGTTGATTGTTGACACGTCATTCATTTTCAAAATCTCGTTGGTCGTTGTGGACTCAGGTTGTTCGTCGTTCCTGAGGCAGCACACATCGCTACGTGTGACACCCCATGGAACGACGAACAACAGCTTACCTGCGTCCTCCGGCAACGAGGTGGGCGTGTCGTTAATGCTGCTGGTCTCCGCCCCTCCGCTTCTATTGGTTGGTCCCTGTGTGACGTCGCTGTGACGGCGAATGAACCTCCCCCTTAACGAAGAGGTTGTTCACCGCCCACAGCGATGTCGTTAGGAAGGTAAGTATGTGTGACGGGTGTTAGCGATATTGTGCGCTACGGGCAGCGATTTGCCCGTGACGCACAAACGACGGAGGTGTGTGCTTTCACGAGTGACATCGCTAACAATGTCGCTGCGTGTAAAGCAGCCTTTAGGAGTATCATTGGTCCATTTCTAAAAAATGAAATCAAAGGCCAACAGATATCTGCCATCATTGATCCTGTCCCAAAAAAGGTTTTGGTCATCAGCAAAAAAATGGTTTAAATTGTCCAACATCCAAAATCTGTGGGGTTCGTTCAGCTAAATAAAGGAGATAACACAGGAGCGTCCGTCTCTGGTTATTGACAATTAGGAAAGTAAACTGTTCATCTACAGAGAGACGAGGAACTGAATGTAGAAGGTGAGAATCAATAAGGAATAGAAAAAGTGCTCTCTTTGTCTACAAGATTAGTAGTCAAGTTAAAGCTCTGTTCATATCTCCAATCAGAAACCCCAAAATCACTAAACGGGAAGGGACACTATGACAGGGACATTGGTTTTCACTGTGAGACAGATCTGGCACGTTCCATGCTCCACTCCGATGTTGGAGAAAATGCAGATGTGAACATAGCCCAAGATGGTGTGAGTGGCTGACAGCAGTGAAAAGACGCTTTTCTCTGTTCTAGAAAATAAACCCAATCAAGCTGAGGTCACATGTCCAGTAATCATCCATTAGAACAGATTCTGTAGAGATCCGTTGGGAAAAAAGTTCTGCAAACACAACTTTTTTGTCCGTTGTTAAATAACTGATGTCTTCCGGATCCTCTTTATTTTAACATTGGAGTCTATGAAGAATGTATTCATTAACAAATTGCTATTTAGCCATCCTTATTTTTCCATTTGTAACAAATCCATTTTTTCTTACAGGATCCGTTACAAATAGAAGATAAATAGCAATCCGTTAACGGATCCGTTCTCCATAGACTCCCATGCTAAAAAAACAGATGCGCCAGAAATCATTTTGCCAATGGGTCTCTGCAGAATCCGTTCTATGGGATGATTACAGGACATGTGAACTCAGCCCTAATTATTATGGCCATGAAAGATTTGACTATGTTCCTTTCAAAGATGAAAGCATTCACAACAATTTAAAGAAACCAAAAAAGTGGATTTCCATAAAAAAAAACCACCCAGTTAACTTCCCAGATACAAGAAACCTGAACCCCACTTAACCCATTATTATCACAGCCACATATATAGTAAGTATCCTTGCATGACCCTAAGGGAAGTCTATTGGTAATATGGAGGAAGCCAAGCCAGTGATGGTTGTGGGTGGGGGTCTTCAATGTCCCCAAGGAAATATTGGGCATAAGGCTATGTGCGCACTAGAAAGTGACTATTTCTGAAGAAAAAAACGGACCCTCTTAAAGAATCCCACACCAAATCCGCAATGAAATCCGCATGTGTTTTACCGCGGATTTTGTGCGGATTTGCCGCAGATTTTTCGCAAGTTGGTTCCTGCGGATTTTTACCATTATCTATGGCAAAAAACGCAGGTACCTGCAGGAAAAGAAGTGATGTGCTCATTAATTCCGTAGTGGAAAATCCGCGGGTATAAAAAAACGCAGTGTGCGCGCAGCATTCGTTAAAACCCATAGGATTTGTTGGGGAATGACTGCAGCAATGTTAGACACATTTTCTGCAGCAAATCCGGAGCATGCGCACAGGGCCTTAGGCAAATATCCTCCAAGTAAACTGATTAAAATAGAAAAAGGACAAGTTTTACTTTAGAGAGGTCGTCCACTACTTTTACATTGATGGTCTCTCTGGTCTATCCTTAAGCGGGCTTTACACGCAACGACGTTGCTAACGAGATGTCGTTGGGGTCACGAAATTCGTGACGCACATCCGGCCTCGTTAGCGACGTCGTTGCGTGTGAAACGCAGGAATGACCTGTTAACGATCAAAATTACTTACCTAATCGTTGATCGTTGACACGTTGTTCAAATCCCAAATATCGTTGATGGTGCAGGACGCAGGTTGTTGATTGTTCCTGAGGTAGCACACATCGCTGCGTGTAACACCCCAGGAACGACGAAGAACACCGTACCTGCGTCCTCCGGCAAAGAGGTGGGTGTGTCTTTCCTTCCTTCGGCTGCTCTCCGCCCCTCCACTTCTATTGGCCGCCTGCCGTGTGACGACGCTGTGACGCCGCACGAACCGCCCCCTTGGAAAAGAGGCAGTTCGCCGGCCACCGCGACGTTGCTAGGCAGGTATGTGTGACGGGGACTAACGATATTGTGCACCACGGGCAGCGATTTGCCTGTGACAGGGGCGGGTGCTTTCACAAGCGACATCGCTAGCGATGTAGCTGCGTGTAAAGCAGCCTTTAGGATAGGTAATCAATGTCTGATCGGCCGGGGTCTTACACCCCGCATGTGTTCTCGATCCCGGTGGCGGCACCCCTTTAAGTGTAGAAAAGACCAAGCATTTCCAAACTTATAGGGCAGTTTTTCTGATGGAAAAGGGGTCATCACTGTATATGGAGAGAAGGGCCTCTTTAGCTTGACGGTACAGGAGCCACAATAACTTCTCATAATGGAGATACTGATTTTAGTTTTCGTCTGAGTGCTTTGTGGGCTCCCTCCATTAGTAGATCCCTGGAAGAATTGGAGGGCTGCAAAGCCAGACAGCACTACTTAAGGAAAGGTTCCAGGCGGTATTGTCAGGATCTCAATTTGGTGATCTATTGATTGCTGTTACAGGCCTGGATATAATTTGTTCCAGTTTTTAATCTGACCAGAGACAAAGTGAGTAAATAAAACGCATTCTGTACAGAGATCAATAAATCAATACATTGATTTCAACTTTAACTGTGTTAATCTTACATTTAATGCCGGGTATTGCTCCACCGGTGGTAAATAACCACCCATAAATATGAAGTGCTGTGCCGGTATATATACACGACCTATCTGTGTAACCACCTAATAGTGCATTGCTACAAGTGAGAGTCATAAAGTATTATCTGAGCAGTGAGGACTGCGGACATTTATGAGATATGGACCTGCCGGACAATGATAATTTATCTGGTCTACTAAGCAAATCGTATAGCCCCAGTAAAGCTGCGTGCACATGACTGCACCGATATAAGGACTTAAATAATGAGATTAGTAGGACATGATGTCAAAGGGTTTTGTCTGTGTCTAGTTTAGTTTTAGTATCTTTTTGAAAGCTTTCATTAATATTTCCACCTGTATTTTCTCCCATAAAGATACTAAAAAAGATCCGGAATAAGGATAGGTCATCAATATAATCTAATCTGTGTACTCCCTTTAATTGTTAGTAGAGTTGAGCGAGTGCCTAACTATTCATACTCACTATACTCATAACGAGTACTGTCTAATACTCGCGTATTCTTTCCAAATAGCGTGTGCAATGCAAGTCAATGGGGAGAACTCGCAATGTAACGAGTAACCGGAATTCCGCACTACTCGCTACTCGCACGAATAGTACGCCATTCGGGTTACTTGTTACTTTGCGAGTTTTTCCCCATTGACTTGCATTGCACACACTGTTCGGAACGAATATGCGAGTTTTAGACAGTACTCGTTATGAGTATAGAGAGTATGAGTAGTTAGCTACTCGCTCAACTATAATTGTTAGTTTTTTTTATTACTGGAAATATTGGTTTTTTTTTTAGCTTTTTTTTCCTTAGACCTTTTTTGGAACAGCAACAATAGAAAGCACAGCCATATTGGTTGTCACTGTATTAACTTCTTCTCAGCTAATGATGATGTACGTACTGTTAGCCCACCAGTGTCTTCAATTAAAAGGGTTGTCCACTACTTTTACATTGATGGGCTGTTCTTAGAATAGGTCATCAATGTCTGATTGACCGGGGTCCAACACGCTGCACTGCAGCAGATCAGCCGCTCTTGGTCCTGACGGCGGAGCTGGCAGTCAGAAACGCTCAGTTCCAGAGCTCTTCCATCTTCTGATAGCGGCCACGACCAGGTACTGCACATCCGCCTCCTACTGAATAGAATAATAGAATGGGAAGCAGTATATGTAGTACCCGGCCGCTATCAGAAGACGGAGCAGCTCCGGAACTGAGCATTTCCGGCTGCTTGCTGCCGCCATCGGGACCGAGATCAGCTGATCAGAGGAGGTGCCGGGTGTCAGACCCCAGCCGATCAGACATTGATGACCTATCGTAAGGATAGACCATCGATGTCAAAGTAGTGGACGACCCCTTTAACAAGGTTCAAACGTCTGTTTTTAGATTTTCTCCTGTCTAGGAATATCTAAAGGAGAATGGTGCATGATGACCGGCAACAAAACAAAAACAAAAAAATGTTACTCTGTTGGACCTTGTTTATTCTATTTGTGATTCTGTACGAATGTATCCAATTTGTATATGGAACAGTCCTTAAAGGGTCCTTAACCCCTTCACCCAGAGCATTTTTCCTTTTTTCCTTTTCATATTTTGCTCCCCTTCTTCCAAGAGCCATAACTTTTTTTATTTTTCCGTCAATACAGCCATATGAGGGCCTTTTTTTTGCAGGACGAGTTGTACTTTTGAATGACTCCATTCATTCTGCCACATATTGTACTGGAAAACAGAAAACAAAATTCCAAGTGTGATGAAATTGCAAAACAGTGCAATTCCATGATTTTTTTTTTATCATGTTCACTAAATAGTAAAACTGACCTGACATTATGATTCCCCAGGTCAGTATGAGGTCGCAAATACCAAACATGTATAGTTTTAGTTTTATCTATGTGGTAAAAAAAAACAACAAAAAAAACAACAATTGTGGCTTTGGTGCCATTTTCTGAGATCCATAGCGTTCTCATGTTTCGGAATCTGGGTCTCAGTGATGGCTTACTTTTTGCGTCTTGAGCTAACGTTTTTAATCATACTATTTTTAGGTACATGCTATGTTTTGATTTGACAATGTGATCTATGGGGTTAAAAGGCGCGGGTGGATCTCTGATCCACCCGCGCCTGTTAGCTACATATGCTGGTGATGAGGTCTTTTGTGCACATATTGTGCCTGTGACCTATTCTAATGAAAAACAAATAGAGTAGTATTGATTAGAGCTGCGTGGATAATTTAAGATTTAAATTCACCTTTTTTGTCAAATTTGTAGATTTGTGGCAAATAATTTAGCGTGAATCTCAATATTGGAAAGAGAAAGAGGGAAGGAGAAAGAGAGTAAAAGAGAGAGATATCAATATGACATCAGTTGAAACTGGAGGTGGAAACCAGCTCTGCTGTAAAAAACTGCCAGTCCGGTGCCTGACTGCGCTCCACCGGGAGCTGCGGACCTGTGATGACCCAGGTACTGACCACCACTGTACAAGGTGTGATAATCCATAAGATGTCACAGCTGCTGGGCATTATGGGAAGCCACGAGGCCACGGAAAACAACATTAGCCACACTCTGATACTTCTGCAGTGTGGGAAATGGCAGCGAGCAATTTTTTTTTTTGCCAATCGCAAAGTGTTTGAATTTATGTGGGACTGCGAATTTCAATAAATTTGACTTAAACCTTTACATTGATCTGCTCATCTCTAGTGCAGGTTAATAAAGATATTTAATACCACTCTATCCTCTAATTTACTCATTTATACCCAATTTTTTACTTCTTGGGTAAAAAACGTATGACATAATGAATTGTGAATACACAAACAAGACAAAAGATTCTCTAAAGTCAAATGTACAGTATATACCACTGTGAGCAATATACTCTGCTTCTATGCCCTTGGAACTCTAAATGAATAAGATTTGTTTTACAAGCGCTTGGAGAAATCAATGCAGCACCGCCTAGCATGGTGTACTGAGAGTTTCTGGTTTACTACATCATGTGACCAGTTTATATAGTACCTCAAACAAAGAAATTACCACGCACCAATAAGAGTCGCAGGGGTGTGTGTAGAAATATGAAATTTGCCCACCCATCAGTGTTATCTGAACCTTATGACATCATTCAGTTATAAGACAAGATGGTTACTGTACAATACAAAATGGTTTGTATTCTCTCACACCGCTGAGAGTCTTCACTAAAACTCCCTGTTGGGATTACTTTTGGGTATGTGCGCACGCTCAGTATTTGGTTGCGGAAATTTTCTGCACCCTCTGGCAGAAAAATGTATCAAAAACGAGGCATGCTTTTTGGTGCATTGTGATGCGTTTTTCATAATGGGTGGAAGGGCTGAAAAATGCACCAAGAATTGACATTCTGCAGTTTTTTTTTCAGCAACCAAATCTGCAAGGAAAAAATAAACAGCGTTTGGTGCATAAGGATAGACATGCGGTTTTGTCGCAAAACTGCACCAAAAAACTCATCAAAAGCGCATAAAAAATTGCAGCTTGCGCACACAGCCTTATGGTGGCTCAGTGGTTAACAGTATAATTTCGTAGCACTGGGGTCCTGGGTTCAAGTCCCACCAAAGACAACATCTGCAAGGGGTTCTGGGGTTCCCCCCCACCCTCCAAAGACATACTGATAGGGAAGTTAGATTGTGAGCCCCGATGGGGAAAGTGATGGCCAAGTCTGTAAAACACATCGGACTATGCAAAGTATAAGAATAGGGCAGTATAGAGTCTATTTATGCCCTCCCAGTGATGAATGTCTCTAAGTTGACCCCGATAGGTGTTTGGGTCCGTTTTATTAAGAATCCATCAGTGTGATATGTTCAGTTATAAACGTCAGTGTGGGCGATATGTCGTCGGGGTCATGGAATCCGTGACGCACATCTGGCATCGTTTGACATATCGTAGCGTGTGACAGCTACGAGCGACTGTTAACGAGCAAAAATACTCACCTTATCGTTGCTCGTTGACACGTCGTTTATTTTCAAAATATCGGTCACATTCCTGGATGCAGGTTGTTCGTCGTTCCTGAGGCAGCATACATCGCTCCGTGTGACACCACAGGAACGACGAACACAGCTTACCTGCGTCCTGCCGGCAATGAGGAAGGAAGGAGGTGGGCGGGATGTTACGTCCCGCTCATCTCCGCCCCTCAGCTTCTATTGGGCGGCCGCTGTGTGACGCCGAACGTCCCTCCCCCTTCAGGAAGAGGACGTTCGCCGCCCACAGTGAGGTTGTTCGGGAGGTAAGTACGTGTGACAGGGGTTACCGACTTTGTGCGACACGGGCAACAAATTGCCTGTGGTGCACAAACTATGGGGGCGGGTGCGATCGCACATGCGATCGCACAATAAATCGATGCGTGTAACGGAGCCTTAAGCCGATGATACAAGACAGTCACAAACTTACACATTCCTTACATTTCCAAAATGTCATTGTGCTCTTCTTGATCCATTTTTTTCCCCCCATAAAGGCACTGATCCCGGCTGCTGGCCTGTAAGTGCCGGAGTATTTCTCTGCTGTAATTATACAGTGCCTACAAGTAGTATTCAACCCCCTGCAGATTTAGCAGGTTTACACATTCGGAATTAACTTGGCATTGTGACATTTGGACTGTAGATCAGCCTGGAAGTGTGAAATGCACTGCAGCAAAAAAGAATGTTATTTCTTTTTTTTTTAAATTGTGAAAAGTTTATTCAGAGGGTCATTTATTATTCAACCCCTCAAACCACCAGATTTCTGTTTGGTTCCCCTAAAGTATTAAGAAGTATTTCAGGCACAAAGAA
The DNA here is from genome assembly GCF_048569485.1 of Anomaloglossus baeobatrachus. NCBI lineage: Eukaryota > Metazoa > Chordata > Amphibia > Anura > Aromobatidae > Anomaloglossus > Anomaloglossus baeobatrachus. The sequence goes on along the minus strand of NC_134358.1, from coordinate 534,074,528 downwards.
CAATGAGCTTCACATGTTTGGATTAATTATCTCTTTTTCCAGCCTTTCTGACTAATTAAGACCCTCCCCAAACTTGTGAACAGCACTCATACTTGGTCAACATGGGAAAGACAAAAGGAGCATTCCAAGGCCATCAGAGACAAGATCGTGGAGGGTCACAAGGCTGGCAAGGGGTACAAAACCCTTTCCAAGGAGTTGGGCCTACCTGTCTCCACTGTTGGGAGCATCATCCGGAAGTGGAAGGCTTATGGAACTACTGTTAGCCTTCCACGGCCTGGACAGCCTTTGAAAGTTTCCACCCGTGCCGAGGCCAGGCTTGTCCGAAGAGTCAAGGCTAACCCAAGGACAACAAGGAAGGAGCTCCGGGAAGATCTCATGGCAGTGGGGACATTTGTGTCAGTCAATACCATAAGTAACGTACTCCACCGCAATGGTCTCCGTTCCAGATGAGCCCATAAGGTACCTTTACTTTCAAAGCGTCATGTCAAGGCTCGTCTACAGTTTGCTCATGATCACTTGGAGGACTCTGAGACAGACTGGGTCAAGGTTCTCTGGTCTGATGAGACCAAGATCGAGATCTTTGGTGCCAACCACACACATGACGTTTGGAGACTGGATGGCACTGCATACGACCCCAAGAATACCATCCCTACAGTCAAGCATGGTGGTGGCAGCATCATGCTGTGGGGCTGTTTCTCAGCCAAGGGGCCTGGCCATCTGGTCCGCATCCATGGGAAGATGGAAAGCACGGCCTACCTGGAGATTTTGGCCAAGAACCTCCGCTCCTCCATCAAGGATCTTAAGATGGGTCGTCATTTCATCTTCCAACAAGACAACGACCCAAAGCACACAGCCAAGAAAACCAAGGCCTGGTTCAAGAGGGAAAAAATCAAGGTGTTGCAGTGGCCTAGTCAGTCTCCTGACCTTAACAAAATTGAAACTTGTGGAAGGAGCTCAAGATTAACCCCTTAACGTCCTTTGACGTACTGGGTACGTCACGGTGACATGGTGCTAAACGACCCATGACGTACCCAGTACGTCATGGCGAAATCGCGGTCCCGGAGCCCTGGGGAGTCCAATTTCTTTAATTAAATTGTAGATTCGGGAAGGAGGGGACCTCTGCCTGACCTCAGGAGGGGTGGTGCCTCCTCCTCGAACCTACAGAGGCTGTGATTGGCTGACAAACGCCGGTCAGCCAATTACAGTCACTGTAATGTTCCAGCCATTGAAAACGGCTGGAACATTGAAATCCAGCCCTGATCAGTGCTGCTGTAGCACTGGCCATTGGCTGGAGCTGGGTGATCGTGCTTCACCCGCCCCCAGCTCTGATTGGAGAGACCGGTCTTGTGACCGCTCTCTCCAATCAATGTGGATCTGCGGCCTGTGACCGTCCCTGGAAGCCGAGGAGAGCGGTCTCTGCGGGTACCCATCGGTAAGTTGCCGCCCGCCCCTGTCCCCGATCGCCCTGCCAGCCCCGCCGCTGTCTCCAATTGCCCCGCCGCTGCTCCGGATCCACCGCTGACCCCGCCGCCACGCTCGCCACTGTCCCCGCCGCTGCTCTGGATCCACCGCTGTCCCCGCCGCCACGCTCGCCACTGTCCCCGCCGCTGCCCCGGATCCACCGCTGTCCCCGCCGCCACGCTCGCCACTGTCCCCGCCGCCGCTCCCGATCCACCGCTGTCCCCGCCGCCGCTCCTGATCCACCGCTGTCCCCGCCGCCGCTCCCGATCCACCGCTGTCCCCGCCGCCACGCTCGCCACTGTCCCCGTCGCTGCTCCCGATAAACCGCTGTCCGATCCACCACTGTCCCCGCCGCCACTGTCCCCGCCGCCGCTCCCGATCCACCGCTGTCCCCGCCGCCACGCTCGCCACTGTCCCCGCCGCCACGCTCGCCACTGTCCCCGCCGCCGCTCCCGATCCACCGCTGTCCCCGCCGCCACGCTTGCCACTGTCCCCGCCGCTCCCGATCCACCGCTGTCCCCGCCGCCACGCTCGCCACTGTCCCCGCCGCCACGCTCGCCACTGTCCCCGCCACTGCTCCCGATCCACCGCTGTCCCCGCCGCCACGCTCGCCACTGTCCCCGCCGCCGTCGCACCCACCTTTTTCAACCGCTGCTGCCCCCGAATCGGCCCCCACTGTTCCCGATCGGCGGCCGCCGCCTCCTTCATTGGCTGCCCCTTCTCCATCGCCACTACACCTCCTATCCCTCCATGTGCTGCAAGCCACCCTCCCCCCACATATATATATATATATTTATTTCTTACAGGAAATTAGCTCTGTCGGGCCGCAGTCTGTTTCCTAGTTACATGCCCATCTTACATATTAGTAGCTCCCCTGCCCCCAACCTTCCACACCAAGGTGATTGCAGAATCTGATGAGAATGGTGATGAACCAGTGCATGAGTGCTACCGGTATCTGACCCACCACTACCTATTAGCTCGTGTTTTTTTAGGTAGTCGTGTCTGGCCCTTTAAATCTATACATTTCGGTGGAGAGGTTTGTGTAATCATCGGTTACTGCACACCTGTGAATTCCTGCGCCGATCTTGACAGTTAGTTTGATCAGGCTGATAAAGCCTATTATAAATCTTACCTCAAAAAGGTAGAAACAACCGGTTGTGCTCCTAAAATAGTCTGAAGAAAACCGCAAAGCAAGTAAAGATCAACCCATCCACTGCAGGGAGGAAGCGATCATACGCTCAGATCTGCAACTGACACCTCTTGAAATTGAAAGGTTTCTGGAAGCTTTCTTCTATATGGGCATAGCGCCAAATTCTATAGGAGCACAACCCCTCTCCCCACTGTCAAATCAACAACAACCGCAAGCGCCGCTTCATAAACCAGAACAGTCTATGCAGAGAGCAGCAAATAATATGTGTTTGTCATTGGCTGATGCGCTCTGCGTAGGCAGCAACTGAGCTAACAAAGTGAGCTTTATCATCTTGGTGGCTGCATATGCAGCAGATCATCACAAACTCATCTTGACTGCTGCTCTCAGCAAAGACAACGACTGAGCAGGTAATGAACGAAGGTAGCAATGAATTGTTTGCACTTCACGTGATTCAATGATATCTTAGGCTCTTTCACATAGCATTTCATTCTATACTAGCTGTATTACCCAGCATTGCCCAGGATAGTAAGAAACTATTCTTAACTATAATAACAAAATAAAACGCGTTAACAAAAAATTATTGTGCACATAGAAGTCACAAACTAAACAGGCGTCACCACCGAAATTATATTAACTCACACAAAAGCTGTCCTATACTAACAATGTACTTCGTTGCCTATAGCAACCAATCAGACCTCCTTGACCTCTAACAAAATAGAAGCAGAACTGTGATTGGTTGCTATAGGCTACCTGATAAATATCCAGAGTAACTGTCAAAAGAGCCAATATATTACCTCAAACATCCAAACAGTTTCTGTATGTGTGCCACTTTCTGTGTGTCTATTTCTGTGTGTATATCTTTTGGTGTGTGTCTCTTTCTGTGTATGTGTCTCTTTCTGTGTATGTGTCTTTCTCTTTTTCTGTCTGTGTGTCTTTCTGTGTGTGTCTCTTTGTGTGTGTCTATCTCTTTCTTTGTCTCTTTATGTATGTCTCTGTCTATGTATCTCTTTCTGTCTGTGTGTCTCTGTGTATGTCTTTGTCTGTGTCTTTTTCTTTGTGTGTCTCTTTTGTGTGTCTTTCCGTGTGTGTCACTTTCTGTGTGTCTCTTTCTGTGTGTGTGTCTCTTTCTGTGTGTGTCTCTTTCTGTGTGTGTCTCTTTCTGTGTGCGTCTATCTCTTTCTGTGTCTCTTTATGTATGTCTCTTTCTGTCTATGTGTCTCTTTCTGTCTGTGTGTCTCTTTCTGTGTATGTCTTTGTCTATGTGTCTTTTTCTTTGTGCGTCTCTTTCTGTGTGTGTCACTTTCTGTGTCTCTTTCTGTGTGTGTCTCTTTCTGTGTGTGTGTCTCTTTTTGTGTGTGTGTCTTTTTCTGTCCATAATAGAAGTCTATAATAATAGATCCTTTCCCAGCTCCATTAACTTTAATGTAAGCAAGCTTTTTTGGCAAATAACTAAAGCGCGATTACATTTTCCCCTCAAAACATAGTCTATGATGTTCCCTGAGTCAAATGAGGCATCTATGTAAAATTTCATGATTGGAAATGTGACGGTGCAAATTCCTTTAGCGGACACACACACACACACACACACACATATATACATACACTCAGCTTCATATATTAGATTCAGTGGCCCCGTCGGAGCTTACATCCGAACCTCTTCGCAGAACAGAATTTGTGCCAATGGGCCCATTGACTATAATGATACAGATGGAGTCATTGTCAGCTCTGTCATGCATCATTTTCAGCCACATTAGAGGCAGATAGCGAGACATAGACTGGGGTGTCCACCATGCTGTGTGTGGGCGCATCATGATGTTTGGGGCAGGGTGGTTATGGAAACATAATCCTTTCTGGGGGTCTGTGAGGGCATCATACTGTGTGTGGGGTACTTTAGTAGCATCATACTTTGTTGGGGGCTTCGGTGTTATATATGAGTGTTACTGTTGGGAATTCATACTGTGTTTGGGGCACTGGAGCAACATCGTGACGTGTGGGGGAGATCATACTACATTAATCATTGTTATAGCATCATAATGTGTGAGGGGCAGTGTAGTGACATGATACTTTGCAGGGGGTACTGTGGGGTCACCATACTAGGAAAGTGGGGGGTAATGTGGGGACAAATTGTGTGGAAGACGTCACTCTGGAAGTATCTTACTTTGGGTGATGAGGGCAGTTTTGGGCGCATCACACTAAATAGGGGACACAAAAGTGATACCACAGGGATATACAGTTAGGTCCAGAAATATTTGGACAGTGACACAATTTTGGCGAGTTGGGCTCTGCATGCCACCACATTGGATTTGAAATGAAACCTCTACAACAGAATTCAAGTGCAGATTGTAACGTTTAATTTGAAGGTTTGAACAAAAATATCTGATAGAAATTCTAGGAATTGTACACATTTCTTTACAAACACTCCACATTTTAGGAGGTCAAAAGTAATTGGACAAATAAACCAAACCCAAACAAAATATTTTTATTTTCAATATTTTGTTGCGAATCCTTTGGAGGCAATCACTGCCTTAAGTCTGGAACCCATGGACATCACCAAACGCTGGGTTTCCTCCTTCTTAATGCTTTGCCAGGCCTTTACAGCCGCATCCTTCAGGTCTTGCTTGTTTGTGGGTCTTTCCGTCTTAAGTCTGGATTTGAGCAAGTGAAATGCATGCTCAATTGGGTTAAGATCTGGTGATTGACTTGGCCATTGCAGAATGTTCCACTTTTTTGCACTCATGAACTCCTGGGTAGCTTTGGCTGTATGCTTGGGGTCATTGTCCATCTGTACTATGAAGCGCCGTCCGATGAACTTTGCGGCATTTGGCTGAATCTGGGCTGAAAGTATATCCCGGTACACTTCAGAATTCATCCGGCTACTCTTGTCTGCTGTTATGTCATCAATAAACACAAGTGACCCAGTGCCATTGAAAGCCATGCATGCCCATGCCATCACGTTGCCTCCACCATGTTTTACAGAGGATGTGGTGTGCCTTGGATCATGTGCCGTTCCCTTTCTTCTCCAAACTTTTTTCTTCCCATCATTCTGGTACAGGTTGATCTTTGTCTCATCTGTCCATAGAATACTTTTCCAGAACTGAGCTGGCTTCATGAGGTGTTTTTCAGCAAATTTAACTCTGGCCTGTCTATTTTTGGAATTGATGAATGGTTTGCATCTAGATGTGAACCCTTTGTATTTACTTTCATGGAGTCTTCTCTTTACTGTTGACTTAGAGACAGATACACCTACTTCACTGAGAGTGTTCTGGACTTCAGTTGATGTTGTAAACGGGTTCTTCTTCACCAAAGAAAGTATGCGGCGATCATCCACCACTGTTGTCATCCGTGGACGCCCAGGCCTTTTTGAGTTCCCAAGCTCACCAGTCAATTCCTTTTTTCTCAGAATGTACCCGACTGTTGATTTTGCTACTCTAAGCATGTCTGCTATCTCTCTGATGGATTTTTTCTTTTTTTTCAGCCTCAGGATGTTCTGCTTCACCTCAATTGAGAGTTCCTTAGACCGCATGTTGTCTGGTCACAGCAACAGCTTCCAAATGCAAAACCACACACCTGTAATCAACCCCAGACCTTTTAACTACTTCATTGATTACAGGTTAACGAGGGAGACGCCTTCAGAGTTAATTGCAGCCCTTAGAGTCCCTTGTCCAATTACTTTTGGTCCCTTGAAAAAGAGGAGGCTATGCATTACAGAGCTATGATTCCTAAACCCTTTCTCCGATTTGGATGTGAAAACTCTCATATTGCAGCTGGGAGTGTGCACTTTCAGCCCATATTATATATATAATTGTATTTCTGAACATGTTTTTGTAAACAGCTAAAATAACAAAACTTGTGTCACTGTCCAAATATTTCTGGACCTAACTGTATACATGTCCCTTTCCCTGTGTTTAAAAATTGAGAAGTATACCCTTCTGTGATTCCACCAGACTACTATGCTCAATATTTTTTGGGGAGGAAGGCCAATTAGGATTTTTGATTTAGGGAACAATGAGTTGCATGTATATCCTTGTAACATTTTTTTATTGGATTTCAGCAAAAAAAAGATAAAAATTAGATGGTTAAAGCACAAACTATAATTGCGTCAGTATTTTCTTAAAATACAAATGTTTGGAGAAAAAGTGGTTCAATACTTGACTAGTTAAAAGATCCACAGGTTAGGGGTGGAAAATGTTTGCCTTTTCTCGTACAGTGGCAACCCACACTACACCACATAATAAAAGTAACTGCTGGCAGTGGTCACCTGATGAAGTGGACGAGCCCCACCAGTGCGTCTTAAAATATTGCTAGTGTTATGGCTTTTTACGAAGTATTAATTTTAGCATCTAATTGTCTTTCCATGGCAAAAAAAATAAATAATTGTGTCCAAATATAATTTTTTTCACTTTGGACTAAATGGTGCAGGAGTACTGAAAAAAATAAAAAATAAAAAAGAGAAAACCTGAAAAGGACCTTATATCCTTTCACGGGACTGAAGGTAAAGATGCTGGACTGGCCAAGCATCTCCAGACCTAAACTCTATTGAGCATCCGTGGGGCCTCCTCAAATGGAAGGTGGAGCGCAAGATCTCAAACATCCACCAGCTCCGTGATGTCGTCTTGGAGGATGGAAGAGGATCTAGCGGCTCCTGTGAAGCTCTAGTGACCTCCATGCCCAAGAGAGTTAAGGCAGTGCTGGAAAATAATGGTGGCCACACAAAATATTGACACTTTGGGCACAATTTGTCCTTTTTCACCTAGGGATGTACTCACTTTTATTGCCAGTGGTTTAGGCATTAAAGGGAACCTGTCATCACTTTTTTGGACTATAAGTTGCGCTCTTATACACAGCATTCTAACATGCTGTATATAAGAGCCAAGGCCGCTGTGTAGAACATAAAAAAAACCACTTTATTATATTCACCTACCGGTCGCTCTGCGGTGGATGTGGCTCAGATGGGCGTCTTCATCCTCCGGTGCTGGCACCTGCTCTTTCGGCCATCTTCGTCCTCTTTCTGAAGCCTGTGTGCATGACACGTGTACTTCATACACACTCGCCGGTCCCACGCATGCGCACTACAATACTTTGATCTGTCCTGCTCAGGACAGATCGAAGTGCGCCTGCTCAGGACCTGAATGCCGACGAGTGTGTATGACGTCGGACGCGTCATGCACCGCGGCTTCAGAAGATGGAGAACGAAGATGGCCGAAAGAGGCGGCACCGGAGGATGAAGACGCCCATCTGAGCCACATTCACTGCAGTGAACGGTTTAGGTGAGTATTATAAATAGGACTGAGCAGATCCGGACTGTAAAAGTCCGGATCCGCGCGGTTTCAATGATATCTAGGTGCCGGACCCGGGCGCGGGATTCCGGGTGCACAATCCGTATTCGGCAAATAAATTAAAAATAAATAAAACAACAAATAAGCGTCAGTTTCATACTTACTGAGACTCTCTGTCATGGCGGCACACTGCTTCTGGGTCGCGCTTTCACTTCCTGTACTGTGCACGCAATCACACAGCTTCCCGTGTTTTCCCCGCCCACCGGCCGTCTTCTCATCTGTGATTGGTTGCAGGCTGACGCGCCCCCCAGCCTGTGACAGTCTCTGCTGCGGTCATCGCTTATCGTGGCTCAGTAATAGGCTGCACTCATTGCTGGCAGTCTTCTCTATGGCTGCTCGCTCTGACATGTAGCAGAGCTGGAAGTGTCGCCGTGGGACGTCGTGTGGATTACGCCAAAGCTGGAGGGGTGTGTTGGGGGTTAATAAAGTGGTGAAAGAGGGTGCATTTTGTACTTTATTTCAAATAAAGGATTTTTCTCTGTGTCTTGTTTATTTACTGTTATTTACAGGTTTGTGATGCAGGTATCTGATAGATGCCTGTGCCATCACGAACCTAGGGTTTAGTAGCAGCTGTGCGCCGCTATTAACCCCTGCTATTACCCCGATTGCCACCGCACCAGGACAATCGAGAAGAGCCGGTATTGCACCGGGATTGTCACATCTAATAGATGCGGCAATACCGGGTGGCTGCGGGCTGAGAATATACCAGCCCACCAGCATCATGGCTGGGGATGAAAACTGGGGGGCACGTATTTTTTAAAAAAAATTATTTATTTAAATAAAAAAAGCCGCATGCGAGGGACTCCCGTGAGTCTGACATCGCAGCACAGCTGCACACATCTGACAGGAGCGTGCATGTGTTTCTAGGTACATGCACGCTCATGTTCAGAGAACGGCAGGCTGTGCCGGATGATGTCATGCTTGGCAGACCCGCACGAGTCTGACATCACCGGTACAGCAGCTCTCTTCTGACAGGAGCGTGAATGTGTTTCTAGGTACATGCACGCTCATGTTCAGAGAACGGCAGGCTGTAAAAAGAAAAAAAATTTCCTGCCAGCAGGTGGAAATGTGGTGGTGAAATCTGGTGCATCTCCGGGCAAAACACTGCGTCAAAAATCGTGGAAAAATAACCGCGGCAAAAACCGCTGCAAAAAATGCGTCAAAACACCGCGTTTTTTTGCCAGGAGGTATAGATTGGATGCAGGAATATGGAGTAAAAATTTGAGTACAAAATCTGCATCTCTTGGCCAAAAAATGTTTATTTACATTCATTTACAGGTTGTGATGCAGGTATCTGATAGACGCCTGTGCCATCACAATCTAGGGTTTGGTAGCAGCTGTGCGCCGCTATTAACCCCTGCTATTACCCCGATAGACATCGCACCAGGCCACTGGGAAGAGCCGGTATCGCACTGGCATTGTCACATCTAATAGATGCGGCAATACCGGGCGGCTGCGAGCTGGAATACCAGCTCCCAGCCAGCATCATCATGGCTGGGGATTAAAATTAGGGGGAACCGCACGTCTTTTTTTTTTATTATTTATTTAAATTTAAAAAAAAAAGCCGCATGCAGTTTCCCCGGAATCACACATGCGAGGGACTCGCGCGAGTCTGCCATGGCATCACCCGGCAAAGCCTCGCACGTGTGACTGGATACACAGCACAGATACAACCCGACAGCGGGGGCTGCAGCCGTGAGCTATATCTGTGCTGCCGATTATTTATTTGTTACCACCATGCTCACCAGCACACACTTGCACTGCTTTCCCCGCACACCGTCCATCCTGGCGCCAGTGATTGGTTGCAGTAGTCACACGCTGTCACTCATGGTGGGGGCGCATCTAGCTGCAACCAATTACATGCGCCGGTGGGCGAGCAAAACAATGGATATTGAATTGTCGGCTCCAGAAGGGAATAGCGTGACCCGGAAGGAGTGTGCCGCCATGACAGAGCCTCAGTGAGTATGCCGCGCTCGCTCCTACTCCCCCTATCCCCTCCACAAACGTTTTTAACCTCCGGATTCTGGTCCCCATTGACTTAAATCGGCACCGGATTCCGGAGCGGATCGGACTCTTCTTAAAATCTGGCAGTGATCCGCCAGTACCGGATTTTTGGGCGTTCGATCAGCTCTAATTATAAAGTGTTTTTTATGTTCTACACCGCGGTCTGGGCTCTTATATACAGCATGTTAGAATGCTGTATATAAGAGCCCACTGGTGTTGGCCGCAGCTTATAGGGCAAAAAAGTGGTATCAGGATCCCTTTAATGCCCGTGTGTTGAGTTATTTAGAGGACACCAAATTTACCCTGTTATACAAGCTGCACACTGACTACCGTACTTTGTATTGTATCAAAGTGACAGATCTTCAGTGTTGTTCTGCCATCAAAAGATATACTAAAATATTTACAATAATATGAAGGGTGTACTCACTTTTGTGCTATAACTGTATGTATTATCTTTAGAACGACATACTCTTGCTGTGTGGATTGCTCTTCCTGCAGCACCCCCCAGTGTATTTTGCTGTCTATAATTTTTATTTTTGGAGTTTTTAGAAATCTCTTCACTTTCTGTCTTGAAGACTGTCTGAAGAATTGTAGTTTTATAAACAGAAATGTAGAATTCACATCATATTTGATTTGCTGTAATATTGACGCTCTGACTGTGAGATTATTGTGGTTGAAATAGTTAATAGTATGATATTATGTGTATGAGTGCCAACCAATTAGATATTATAACATTGCCAATTTTGCCAATTTTCAATGTCTTTCCGGCCCCAGGAGCAACTGTATCTGGTAAAGTTTGTTGGAATTTTTTTTAGTGGTATTGAGTGGAACTAGTCTCATACTGGCGGCAGTAAGCAACGAATTTGACGTCTATAGCAACTATGCCAGAAGGGTGGCGAAATTTGAAAATTCGTTTTACTATTAAAGAGGGCCATACACATTGATTTCTCCAAGACAGGATGACCATCTAATATTTAGGCTACATTCCTACGATCAGAATCTGTTGCAGAATTACTGCCCCGTCTCCGCACCTTAGTTTACTTGCATTTTTTAATAGCGTTTTTTACTCTGCGTTTTTATTGCATTTTTGACGCTACATTTTTTTGTCTCTCTTTGTTGTGTCAAGTCCCAGAAATTTCAAGCTCAACCCATTCCAAAAGGTAGAAATGTTAAATGACCCCTGTCTGGGACTTCTAGTGTTAAAGCTGTTTTTGGTTTTGAAACTTCCTGGCATGGACTGCAAGCGTTTTAGATGCATTTCCCCATGTAAATTATTATTATTATAGTGCCATTTATTCCATGGTGCTTTACAAGTGAAAAGGGTATACATAAAAACTAGTACAACAATTATTAACAGTACAAAACAGACAGGTACAGGAGGAGAGAGGAGCCTGCCCACGAGGGCTCACAGTCTTCAGGGGATGGGTGAGGATAGAGTAGGTGAGGACCATGCCCGCGAGGGCTCACAGTCTTCAGGGGATGGGTGAGGATACAGTAGGTGAGGACCCTGCCCGCGAGGGCTCACAGTCTTCAGGGGATGGGTGAGGATACAGTAGGTGAGGACCTTGCCCGCGAGGGCTAACAGTCTTCAGGGGATGGGTGAGGATACAGTAGGTGAGGACCTTGCCCACGAGGGCTCACAGTCTTCAAGGGATGGGTGAGGATACAGTAGGTGAGGACCCTGCCGCGAGGGCTCACAGTCTACAGGGAATGGGTGAGGGGACAATAGGTGAGGATAGAGCTGGTTGCGCAGTGGTGTACTGTTCTGAGGGTTATTGTAGGTTGTAGACTTGTCGGAAGACTTGGGTCTTCAGGTTCCTCTTGAAGCTTTTCACGGTAGGAGAGAGTCTGATATGCTAGGATAGGGTGTTCCAGAGTATGGGGGAGTCACGGGAGAAATCTTGCATGAGATTGTGGGAAGAGGAGATAAGAGAGGAGCAGAGAAGGAAATCTTGTGAAGATCTGAGGTTGCATCAAAAATGCATGCGCATTTTTTTACCTGCAGAATTCCCGCATCTAATGCAAGTCAATGGGGTAATTCCGCACAGAAGACAATAATAATAATAATATTCACTTATATAGCGCTATTAATTCCACAGCGCTTTACATACATTGGCAACACTGTCCCCATTGGGGCTCACATTTTAAATTCCCTATCAGTAATGTCTTTGGAGTGTGGGATGAACCGGAGAACCCGGTGTAAATCCATGCGAACACGGGGAGAACACACAAACTCCTAGAAAACAGCAGTGCTAACCACTGAGTCACCGTGCCACCCACGGTGTACAGTTACATCCAAAATTATTTGCACAATGACACAAATTTTGGCATTTTAGCTGTTTTTCAAAACATATTCAAGATACAGTTATATAATCAATATGGGCTTAACATACAGACTCTCAGATTTAATTTAAGGATATCCACATCCTAATTGGAGTAAAGATTTAGGAATTACAGCTCTTTAATATGGAGCCTTGCCAAAAGTAATTGGACAATTATATGGAAAGCTCTTTAATATGCTGCATGAGCTATTTCCTCATCAATCCATCATTGAGTAGGTAAAAAGGTCTGGAGCTGATTCCAGGTGTGGCATTTGCAGTTGGAAGCTGTTGCTGTGAATAAGTCCATTAGAGAGATAGCAATAATGTGTGGGGTGGCCAAATCAACACTTTGGTACATTCTGCAACAAAAAAAAGTGCACACTGGAGAGCATGGGAACTCAAAAAAGCTTGGACGTCCATGGGAGACAACAATGGTGGATGATCGCAGAATCCTTTGCATGGTAAGACAAACCTCATTCACAACATCCACCCAAGTGAAGGCCAATCTCCAGGAAGTCGGTGTTTCAGTATTTAAGTCTACCATAAAGAGACTTAATGAGAGCAAATACAGAGGAATCACAACAAGGTGCAAACCATTAATCAGCCAGAAAAATAGAAAGGATAGACTAGACTTTGCAAAAAAAAAAATCTAAACAAGCCTCCCAGTTCTGGAAAAGCAGCAGAGGACAGATGAAACTAAAATCAACCTGTACCAGACCGATAGGAAGAAGAAGGTATGGAGAAGACTTGAAACGGCTCCTGATCCAGAGCACAACACGTCCTCTGTAACACATGGTGAAGGTGGTGTGAAGGGCGGACATGCATGGCTCCCAATGGCCCTGATGCACTAGTGTTTATTGATGATGTGACTGAAGACAGAAGCAGCCGGATGAATTCTGACGTGTACAGGGTGATACTTTCTGCTCAGATTCAACTAAATGCAGCAAGGTTGATTGGATGGTGTTTCAGAGTACAGATGGACAATGACAAAAAACATACTACAAAAACAAAGAAGTGGAATATTCTGCAATGGCCGAGTCCATCACCAGATCTCAACCCCATCGAGCTGCATTTCATATACTTAGGACAAAAAGTTAATAGAAAAAGACCCACAAATGAAAAACAACTGAAGTCAGCTGCAGTAAAGGCCGGCAAAGCATCACAAAAGAATAAACCCAGCGTTTTTGACGTCCATGGCTTCCAGACCTCAGGCCGTCATTGCCTGTAAAGGATTCTCTACAAAGTATTAAAAATTAACATTTTATTTACGGTAAAGTTACTTTGCCCAATTAGTTTTGGTACCCTGAAATGAGGAGGCTTTCTAGAAAAATAGATGCAATTTCTATGTAGTTCACAGGATATTTTTGTTCAAGCCCTTTAAAGGGAACCTGTTACCAGATTTGGGGCCTATAAGCTGTGGCTACCACCAGTGAGCTCTTATATACAGCATTCTAGAATACTGTATATAAGAGCCCAGGCAGTGCAATATAATGTAAAAAACAGCTTTGATTATAGTCACCAGCTGGGTGGTCTGGTCCGATGGGTGTTGCTGGTCTCGGTCCAATGCCTCCTCTCTTCCTTTCATTACCTTCCTCCTTCCCAGCCACATCATCCACACAGTGTCGTCCAATGTGCTCCGGCGCATGCGCACTTCTCTCCGCCCTGCTGCGGGCAAAGAAAAGTACAGTAATGAGTAGATGCAGGGAAAGGTCAGAGACCGCCCGCGCATTCGCACTAAAATACTTTGATCTGCTCTCAGCAGGGCAGAGAGAAGTTACAGTAAATATTACAGTAGATCAGTCACCAAATTTCACAATATAAACTGCATGTATTATTAAAAAGATCTGTCACACCTGACGGAGCTGTTGTGCTTACTTTTAAAAATCTATTTCAGAATGGCTGTATAATCCTGATATTAAGATGATGCCAAGTATACTCAGTCTCCATTCACTCAGCCTGACTGACAGCTTATACTGAGCAGTGTAAGAGCTCAGCAGCAGCAGCAGGGAGGAGGGACACTGAGGATCTGGAAGACCCTACAAACCAAACAATTGGGGCTCTGGTGTGCTATATGTGAATAAAGTGATGTGCACCTCTGCTTCTTTCTTGTCATATAGGACTGCCGGAATACAGTCTTGGTGTCACGATGTTACTTCGGGATAGCGAGGTACAGGAGACTCCTATGCTGTCCCTTCTGTTACGGGACCCTAGGCTATCCCTCACCTCCGGATTACTCCTAATGGTGGAGATGCCGGAATCCTGTGCCTTTCCTCACTACTGATAAATTGTATTCTAATACCACGTTCCCCCCAGGGAGGGATGGGTCAGGAGTGAGATGTTAAACAGATAAGGACACACAAGGGAAAACCAAAACTCTGACACACTGCTCACATATGGGAATAGACAAAGAGAGACTCAGGAGAAAAACAAGAGCAGGAGGGTAGCAACAAAAAGGCATCGAAGTTAAACTCCAAAACAGCTCACAGCAATCGGTATCACAGCAGATAGTTGGTCTGGGGAGGTGGGGAGATCCAGACTAAGATAAACTTCAGATGGCATAGGTGGAAGTATCTAGCCAGCATATATAGGAAGGGAGTAGATTTGAAAGGCTCCTCAACAGCAGGTGATCAAAGGAGACTAATAAGTAGACTGGATCACCCCACCTCCCCAGATCAACTAAAATAAATCATAGCTGGCATAGGTAGAAGGATCTAGCCAGCATATCTAGGAGGGGAGCAGATGTGTTTCGCTCCCCTAAAGCAGGTGATCAAAGAGACTAATAAGCAGACCAGCACAGGTTATTTCATGCTAGCCTGCCTCTAAATTAGCAGTAAGCAGGTTGATGCCCGAGTCTGCCTGCATAGATGCATAGATCACAGACTCCAAAGGAGTTATCAGGCAGAGTGTCAAAATCTGTGGTCTGAACAGAACCCAATGCCACCATGACAGTCGGCAAAGTTTGTGAAAATCTTCGTGTGATACTTGGGCTACGTTTGCAGCCCCTTAGACTATGAATGGAGCAGTGGTCACATCAATTCCAAATTTCACCCTTTGCAATGCACAGGCTTAAATATATTGCCAAATTCATGACAAAATTGGCAAGTATTGCTCACATATTTTGGCATTGATTTGTAGTAAATCAATTTTTGCCTAAATGAAGATGAAAGGAAATATGTCCTGGTCATTTTCAAGCATTTGCAGTAGACAAATGGGGCCTGATGGATTAAATATCTGAAACCGCTTTTGATTTTTTATTACTTTGTGCCAATAATATTTGTTCCTCTCTAAAATATTGAGTTTGATAGCTGAAGAAATGTGGTTATCCCATCGCCCTAGAGGATTTTTTTGCACGCAGGGGAGATTACAAGGTAATATCAATTTTTTTCTCAATTATTTTACAATTTCTTGGGAACAAAAATGACTTGTAACCCATAAATACTTTATTGCATTATAAAACCCTCCTTCACAAGAGACAACGCCTATTAATTCATGAAATGTGTCTTTTAACAAACGTGCAATCCACAAGCGACTAAACCACCCGGAAAGTGATTCAAACCACAATTTGTGGATAGACATTAATATTGGAATATTGCTAGGATAAAAACATTATCAGATATAAAAAAAAAGTGGAAAAATATACAAGAGCGGACTCTGCACATTAGCTGTGATCACAGATTATGGGGTGAGCAGGGATAATGGGCAGCCTGTATTATCAGCCCATGCAAATATGTCAGCGATCACCCTACGAAAAAGCAAAATACATCATACGCATGCAAAAAAAAGAAAAAAAAAAATCATTAAAAGGGTAGGTGGTAATTTGCTGATCAGTGGTTGGCGAACCTCTGTGACCTACAACGATCAGTAGATCAGGGACGGGGAGCTTTTATCCATTCATTTATGCCGGAAAACTATAGCTCTTGACGGCCCCATAGAGAATGAATGGAGCAGCGGTTGAGTATGTGCACTGCCGGCCCATTCTAATCGGTGCAAAGTCCAGCAGTCGGACCCCCAACCCGATCACTAATTTATCACCTATCCTGCAGATAGATGATAACTTGTTTTCATATGACAACCCCTTTAACTCTCACAGATTACTTCTGGCAGATGATGGGTTTGGCCAGTGCATTTAAAAGCAGCAGCTGAGGGAGGTCTGTGGAAGGGGGGATATAAAGAGCCAGGAAATGCAGCATGTATGTACTAGTCTACTTCTCCTCAGGGCACAGCCATTGTTCCCAGCATAGCACAGAGAACACAACAGGGTGGGAAGGAGAGAAGAGAAAATAGACAAGCCTTTACATACAGGGTCATCTTTTGCCGATCCAAAGGACATAGATAGATTCACAAAAAAAGAAGGCAGCACTGCAAAAAGTAGTGCAAAATATAACGGACTTATATTTACCAAGTGGCGAAAAGGCACAAAAGGGCTGGCGTTGTGCAGGAAAGAGAGAAAGAAAGACAGAGAGAAAGAAAGAGAGAGAGAAAGAGAGAGAAAGAAAGAGAGAGAGAGAGAAAGAGAGAAAGAGAAAAAGATAAAAAGAAAGAAAGAAAAAAGAAAGAAAGATAAAGAGAAAAAAAAGAAAGAAATAAGATAGATAGAAAGATAGATACAAAGAAAAAATAGATAGCTAAATAGATACAAAGATAAATGATAGAAAGAAAGAAAAAAAAGACAAATTAAAGAAAGTAAGAAAGAAAAAAGAAAGGTAAATGATAGAAAGATGATAGATAGAAAGATAAATGATAGATAAAAAAAGAAAGAAATAAGATTAGATACAAAGAAAGAAAAAAGAATGATAAATGATAGAACGATAAATACAAAGAAGATGATAGATAGATACAAAGATAAGTGATAGAAAGAAAGAAAAAAGAAAGATAAATGAAAAAAAGAAAGAAAAAAAGAAGTTAAATGATAGATAGAGATAGATACAAAGAAGATGATAGGTAGAAAGAAAGAAAGATAAATGATAGAAAGAAAGAAGATTAGATACAAAGAAAGAAAAAAAAAGGATAAATGATAGCTAGAAAGATAGATACAAAGAAGATAAT
The DNA here is from genome assembly GCF_048569485.1 of Anomaloglossus baeobatrachus. Lineage (NCBI taxonomy): Eukaryota > Metazoa > Chordata > Amphibia > Anura > Aromobatidae > Anomaloglossus > Anomaloglossus baeobatrachus. The sequence goes on along the minus strand of NC_134358.1, from coordinate 534,057,210 downwards.
AGATAGCTAAATAGAAAGATAAATGATAGAAAGAAAGAAAAAAGAAAGATAAATGATAGAAAGATTATAGATAGATACAAAGAAGTTGATAGATACGGTAGATAGATGGATAGATAAATAGATAGATAGATTGAGGGATAGATAGATAGATAGATAGAGGGATAGATAGATAGAGGGATAGATAGATAGATAGATAGATAGATAGATAGATAGATAGAGGGATAGAGGGATAGATAGATAGAGATACATAGATAGATAGATAGAGGGATAGATAAGAAATACAAGTAATAGATTTAACTGGTGAATCTTTATAGTCTTATCAATCAATACTTATCTAATTATAAACCCATGATAGATGTGTAGACAAACAGTTATGACTGCATAGGAAAAGAATAAATGGACAAATGAGACATAGTCAGACAGACAGACAGATGTATATAAATATGGATAGATACAATATATCTGCATGAGTCTAAACACAGCAGTCCATTTGCAGCTTTCCATGCACAAGCCACAGAAACGCCCCCATTAGATGTATGGAACTGATTTTGACCCCACTTTTGGAGTTGGTATTTGGAAGCACCGGTTCTAGTCATGAAGCCAGTGATCACAGTGTTCAGATATCGTAGCAGCGTGATGTAGCCGAATGTGAATAATGTCTCTAGTCAGGGGAGTTTGAGAAATTAGGTTTCTCTTTTTATTGTCTGCTGTGGATAATTCAATTAATTATTGTGCGAGTTCCCGTGTAGCGATTAGCTGGTCTTGTATATTAGTAATCAATCAAGGAAATAGATCCGTTATCCTTACATTATACATGTATCTATGTGTGTCTATATATTACATAAGGACTATAATATATGATTAGAGGAATACAACTAGCAGTGGGATCACTTGTACCACTAGTGGATCTCTGTGGTTGCTTGTTTGGGCTGTTTCCCCAGTTGCACTACATTTTGCCTCCTTCTGCTTGACAGACAGCCTCTATGCTGAGTGACTTTAGGGAAATTAGCTGTCCATCAAGCAGAAGGAGGAGTGCTTTGCAGGGAATAGAGCTGGAGTGACAGAGGCTTCAGATCTACATATAGCTCTTCAGGCTTATTTACATATAAATTCATATACTGATTTCTCAGTAACGGAGGAATGGACTGGCCATGCAAAGTTTTTTTCTGAACTTGCCTTTGAAAGATCTACATGCACATATAAATAATTTAGAGTTTGAAATCCTGCTGACAGATTCCCTATAATCCCAATATACAGTAAAGTGTGAGGAACCTGATGATTTTGGTGGGATTGGTGAACCGTGCAATGTGTATGTGTTAAAATACTCCCTGAGGACAAGAAATATTGTAGGAGAAAAGCATGAGGTAGTTGAATTTCAATATGCAGGATCCTTTTGTTCTCAGATAAACTGCCTCCAGAAGTATTTCCCATCCAGAAGAGTATTTGTGAGGTTGGAGGAGAGGGCCAAGTCAAGATCAGTGTTCTAGGTCATCGCAAAGGTTGGGGTTGATGGGGTTGATTTCAGGGCACTCTGCTGCCTGACAAGTTCTTCCACACCAAACTCACCCAACCATACCTTTATGGGCCTTATGGGAACCGAAAAAGACTTGCTTCGTCCTGTCATGTATGCTGAAACATTAAAATTTACCTTCACTGAAACTAAGGAACCTAGCCCGCCCCGGAAATAGCTTTATCCCTCCTTCACCAAACTTTACCTGCCTGACTGCATTGTGCCAGCTTTAACGTTATTCTAGAATTTGCCAAACCCCCACTTGTCCATTAGATGTCAGATAGAGAAGTGCGATCCGTCACTGCACAGCACACCACCACTGCTTCAGAGTCCAGGGGTGGTAGCTTTACACCACTCCATCTGACGCTTGGCATTGTGCTTGGTGATGTAAGGCTCGGCATTGTGCTTGGTGATGTACAGCTGCATGGAGCTGCTTGCCCATGAAGTTCCCAGCAGTCGCAGTGTTTTTGTAGATGTTAATGCCAGAGGAGGTCTGGATTCTGCAGTGATGGAGTCAGCACCTGGCCCAACGTTCAGTAACATTACGGGGCCTCCACTTCATGGCTGAGTAGCTGTATTTCCATCCACTTCTCAATAATATAACTCACAGGTGATGGGGGAACATTTAGGAGTTAAAAAACGTGATGAACTGTCTTTTACACCGATTGCTCTTATTATAGGTCTATGCTGCTATGAACCTTTTTACCACCAGCCACTCTGTTACGTTAGTAAAAGCAGATAGTATGGCGAGGGGCCGGAAGTTATACACCAGGGGGCCACTTGGTATGCACCAGGGGCAAGGGGCCAGATTTATACACTAGGGTCAATGGAGACGGAAGTTATACACTGAGGGCAATGGCGCTGGATGTTATACACCGGCGGCAATGGGACCGGGTTTATACAAAACATGCAATGGGGCGGCCAGATGTTATACACCGGTGCATGGAGCCGGATTTATACACCACGGGCAATGGGGCCGGAGGTTATACATCTGGGCCAATGGGGCTGGATGCTATACACCGGAGACAATAGGGCCGGACGTTATACACTTGGGGCAATGGGGCCTAGATGTTGTACACAGTGGCAATGGGACCTAGATGTTATACACTGGGCGCAATGGAGCCGGATGTTATACACTGGGGGCAATAGGGCTGGATGTTATATACTGGAGGCAATGGTGCCAGGTGTTATACACTGGAGGCAATTGGGATGGATGTTATACACTGGAGGCAATTGGGATGGATGTTATACACTGGGGGCAATGGAGCCGGATGTTATACCCTGAGGGCAATGGGGATGGATGTTATACACTGGGGGCAATGGTGCCGGATGTTATACACTGGGGGCAATGGGGCTAGATGTTATACCCTGAGGGCAATGGGGATGGATGTTATACCCTGAGGGCAATGGGGATGGATGTTATACCCTGAGGGCAATGGTGCCAGGTGTTATACACTGGAGGCAATGGTGCCAGGTGTTATACACTGGAGGCAATGGGGATGGATGTTATACACTGGGGGCAATGGTGCCGGATGTTATACACTGGGGGCAATGGGGCTAGATGTTATACCCTGAGGGCAATGGGGATGGATGTTATACCCTGAGGGCAATGGTGCCAGGTGTTATACACTGGAGGCAATGGTGCCAGGTGTTATACACTGGAGGCAATGGGGATGGATGTTATACACTGGGGGCAATGGTGCTGGATGTTATACACTGGAGGCAATGGTGCCAGGTGTTATACACTGGAGGCAATGGTGCCAGGTGTTATACACTGGAGGTAATGGGGATGGATGTTATACACTGGGGCAATGGGGATGGATGTTATACACTGGGGGCAATGGGGATGGATGTTATACACTGGAGCAATGGGGATGGATGTTATACACTGGGGGCAATGGGGATGGATGTTATACACTGGAGGCAATGGTGCCAGGTGTTATACACTGGAGGCAATGGTGCCAGGTGTTATACACTGGAGGTAATGGGGATGGATGTTATACACTGGGGCAATGGGGATGGATGTTATACACTGGGGGCAATGGGGATGGATGTTATACACTGGGGCAATGGGGATGGATGTTATACACTGGGGCAATGGGGATGGATGTTATACACTGGGGGCAATGGGGATGGATGTTATACACTGGGGGCAATGGGGATGGATGTTATACACTGGGGCAATGGGGATGGATGTTATACACTGGGGGCAATGGGGATGGATGTTATACACTGGGGCAATGGGGATGGATGTTATACACTGGAGGCAATGGTGCCAGGTGTTATACACTGGGGGCAATGGGGCCAGATGTTATACCCTGAGGGCAATGGGGATGGATGTTATACACTGGGGGAAATAGTGCCAGGTGTTATACACTGGGGGCAATGGGGCCAGATGTTATACCCTGAGGGCAATGGGGATGGATGTTATACACTGGGGGCAATAGTGCCAGGTGTTATACACTGGAGACAATGGAGATGGATGTTATACACTGGGGGCAATGGGGATGGATGTTATACACTGGGGGCAATGGGGATGGATGTTATACACTGGGGGCAATGGGGATGATTGTTATACACTGGGGGCAATGGGGATGGATGTTATACACTGGGGGCAATGGGGATGGATGTTATACACTGGGGGCAATGGGGATGGATGTTATACACTGAGGGCAATGGGGATGGATGTTATACACTGGGGGCAATGGGGATGATTGTTATACACTGGGGGCAATGGGGATGATTGTTATACACTGGGGGCAATGGGGATGGATGTTATACAATGGGGGCAATGGGGCTGGATGTTATACACTGAGGGCAATGGGGTTGGATGTTATACACTGGGGGCAATGGGGCCGGATGTTATACCCTGAGGGCAATGGGGATGGATGTTATACACTGGGGGCAATGGGGATGGATGTTATACCCTGAGGGCAATGGGGATGGATGTTATACACTGGGGGCAATGGGGATGGTTGTTATATACTGGGGTCAATGGGGCCGGATGTTATACACTGGGGGCAATGGGGATGGATGTTATACACTGGGGGCAATGGGGTTGGATGTTATACACTGGGGGCAATGGGGCCGGATGTTATACCCTGAGGGCAATGGGGATGGATGTTATACACTGGGGGCAATGGGGATGGATGTTATACCCTGAGGGCAATGGGGATGGATGTTATACACTGGGGGCAATGGGGATGGATGTTATACCCTGAGGGCAATGGGGATGGTTGTTATATACTGGGGTCAATGGGGCCGGATGTTATACACTGGGGGCAATGGGGATGGATGTTATACACTGAGGGCAATGGGGATGGATGTTATACACTGGGGGCAATGAAGCTGGTTGTTATAATTTGGGGGCTGAAAGAAAAACCTGAATTCAATGATAAAACTTGTGTCCAAAATTTTAGTCCATATATAAAAGTGCACGTTTTGCTTCCATTCTCCTAATTCTCGCATTTCCTGGACGTCATCATATTATCCTCATCACGATTCTGTGCACACAGTGAGCAGTTGTGGTGTTGTCACCAGTTTGCACTTCCTTTTTCTATCATTTCACAATAACCGATGTTCGTTACATCTGGCCATATTTTCTTTTTACTATATTAGGGCATTATATTATCGGCTCAGACTGCGGCCGCCTTAATTTGTTCTTCCTTAGCCATAGCTGTAGAGGGCAGAGGATGAGAAAATGGTAATAATATATTGAAATAATAATTAAAAAAAAAAAAATTAGAAAAAAGTGGTCTATATATTATTTTTACTGCTCTGTGTGGTTACTTTATTCGGTGCAGGACAGGTGTGTGCTGGTGTCACATAATGGAGTTACTGCATTTTCTGGGAGTGTTCGTGTTGCTCACATATGGTGGATACACAGCAATTATTCCGTCCAGATTTGCTAGAAGAAAATCCGCAGTGCTTTACATTAGTCGCAAAATAGATGAACTTTTCCACTACTGTATCTCGAGTGGAAAAGGTGCAGATTTGCACCATGAATTTCAATCTTCCCAATGCATTGGGTGAAATTCACAGGAAATTGACATGTAACACATAGGGATTTTGTCGCAAAGGAAAATTAGTGTGAACATACCCGTAGGCTATGCTGACACTAGTATGATGTATCCGTTCTGATCAATTTTTTTCCAGCTCTTAAGGAGAATTTGTAATATTTATACAGTATACAGTTAGGTCCAGAAATATTTGGACAGTGACACAAGTTTTGTTATTTTAGCTGTTTACAAAAACATGTTCAGAAATACAATTATATATATAATATGGGCTGAAAGTGCACACTCCCAGCTGCAATATGAGAGTTTTCACATCCAAATCGGAGAAAGGGTTTAGGAATCATAGCTCTGTAATGCATAGCCTCCTCTTTTTCAAGGGACCAAAAGTAATTGGACAAGGGACTCTAAGGGCTGCAATTAACTCTGAAGGCGTCTCCCTCGTTAACCTGTAATCAATGAAGTAGTTAAAAGGTCTGGGGTTGATTACAGGTGTGTGGTTTTGCATTTGGAAGCTGTTGCTGTGACCAGACAACATGCGGTCCATCAGAGAGATAGCAGACATGCTTGGAGTAGCAAAATCAACAGTCGGGTACATTCTGAGAAAGAAGGAATTGACTGGTGAGCTTGGGAACTCAAAAAGGCCTGGGCGTCCACGGATGACAACAGTGGTGGATGATCGCCGCATACTTTCTTTGGTGAAGAAGAACCCGTTCATAACATCAACTGAAGTCCAGAACACTCTCAGTGAAGTAGGTGTATCTGTCTCTAAGTCAACAGTAAAGAGAAGACTCCATGAAAGTAAATACAAAGGGTTCACATCTAGATGCAAACCATTCATCAATTCCAAAAATAGACAGGCCAGAGTTAAATTTGCTGAAAAACACCTCATGAAGCCAGCTCAGTTCTGGAAAAGTATTCTATGGACAGATGAGACAAAGATCAACCTGTACCAGAATGATGGGAAGAAAAAAGTTTGGAGAAGAAAGGGAACGGCACATGATCCAAGGCACACCACATCCTCTGTAAAACATGGTGGAGGCAACGTGATGGCATGGGCATGCATGGCTTTCAATGGCACTGGGTCACTTGTGTTTATTGATGACATAACAGCAGACAAGAGTAGCTGGATGAATTCTGAAGTGTACCGGGATATACTTTCAGCCCAGATTCAGCCAAATGCCGCAAAGTTGATCGGACGGCGCTTCATAGTACAGATGGACAATGACCCCAAGCATACAGCCAAAGCTACCCAGGAGTTCATGAGTGCAAAAAAGTGGAACATTCTGAAATGGCCAAGTCAATCACCAGATCTTAACCCAATTGAGCATGCATTTCACTTGCTCAAATCCAGACTTAAGACGGAAAGACCCACAAACAAGCAAGACCTGAAGGCTGCGGCTGTAAAGGCCTGGCAAAGCATTAAGAAGGAGGAAACCCAGCGTTTGGTGATGTCCATGGGTTCCAGACTTAAGGCAGTGATTGCCTCCAAAGGATTCGCAACAAAATATTGAAAATAAAAATATTTTGTTTGGGTTTGGTTTATTTGTCCAATTACTTTTGACCTCCTAAAATGTGGAGTGTTTGTAAAGAAATGTGTACAATTCCTACAATTTCTATCAGATATTTTTGTTCAAACCTTCAAATTAAACGTTACAATCTGCACTTGAATTTTGTTGTAGAGATTTCATTTCAAATCCAATGTGGTGGCATGCAGAGCCCAACTCGCGAAAATTGTGTCACTGTCCAAATATTTCTGGACCTAACTGGTCATTTACATTCTTCATAAAATATATATTTTTTTAATTAAAACCCTAAATTGTGCCTCTACATGGAAATCTATAAATACCTTGAAAACTGGATGTTTCTATTCTGCATGTCAATGGGGTACGTAATTTATGATCAGTGATGGTAGTGTCATAATGTGTGTGTTAGTAAAGCCCAGATGTCAACTTATTTATACATTCCCAGGAAGAATAACAGAGGAATTATGAAATACAAAGTAAGACAAGAAGCTCTACCACAGTTAGTAGACAGGAAGTACAAGTAGTTCCCAAAAAAATGTCAAGAGAGCACATGTCTTGCTAAACAGATGGCTATAAGTTGTAAATAGGGATGGAGCGGACCTGTGGATGGCCAGGTTTAGCTCAATTGTGGCTAAAAGTTTGGGTAATTACCTGAAATTGACCAAGGACCCCGAACCCCATTGAAGTCAACGGGGACCCAAACTTTGGTGCTGTAAAATGACCAGAAAATGGTCGTAGTAAGGGCTAGGGGGCTGCAAAAGGAACCAAAATGGGGTAAGAGAAGGACAATATTCCTGTAAACAAATGTGGACAGGGAAATGACTTAAAGGGGTTCTGGCAACATAGTAATCATGTTTAAATAGGAAGTAAATTAATAAAATAAAAATTATAGGAGTGCCCCCACAGGGCCTGTTTTTTAGAGTTCACCCACAGAACCCAAATTTTAAGAGTGCTACCACACAGCCTGTTTTCAGAGTTCACCCACAGAGACTGACGCTGGATTTTGGCTCAGTGCACATGACGCCGGAGTTTGGGTCATGCGCACTATGAAGCCAGTTGGACACGTACTGGCTCCTAACTAAAGCAGTGCGCATGACCGAAACTCCGGGATCATGCGCACTGAGCCGAAACACAGCGTCGGGCAGCGATGGCAGCTGGAGAGGTGAGTGAGATCATCCTGTGACGCTGTGTATTCATTAGCATGTTAGTACACCCACAGGGGCGTACTAACATGCTAATGGGGACGACTAGCAAGGGCAGCATGACCTTGTGACTAGTCCCTGCGCTCATTAGCATACGATAAAAGATCTTTAGAAATACTTTTTCTTCAGATCTCTTTATTTATGCTAGTGTGTACAGGGATGGTTAAACAGGAATTAACAATATGCACCCAGAACTGCTCATGGTTCTGGGGGCATATTGCATTGGACTCTTTAAGAGTACCCTTGTGCCCCCACAGACCCTTTATTAAAATTCTCCCCACCATCCCCCTTTTAAGAATACCCCCACAGAGCCTGGTGCACAGTGGCCACACAGAGCCTGTTATAGGAGTATGCAGAGAGAGGAGTAAGGGGTACTTCTCACATAGCGAGATCGCTGGAGAGATCGCTGTTGAGTCACAAGTTTTGTGACGTACCAGTGACCTCATCAGCGATCTCGCTGTGTGTGACGCTAAGCAGCGACGTGGCCCCTGTTGTGAAATCGCTGATCGTTACACACTGTTCTGGTTCATTTTTTGCTCGTTGGTCTCCCGCTGTGCAGCACACATCGGCGTGTTTGACGGTGGGAGACCAACGAGCATCGACTCTGTGTAAGCAGTGTACGCTGGTAACCAGGGTAAATATCGGGTAACTAAGCAAAGCGCTTTGCTTGGTTCCCCGATATTTACCCTGGTTGCCATCGTACACCGCTTACAGGCTCCAGCGCTGGCTCCCTGCACACGTAGCCAGGGCAAATATCGGGTAACTAAGCAAAGCGCTTTGCTTAGTAACCCGATGTGTACTCTAGCTACGTATACAGCGAGCCAGCGCTGGAGCCTGTAAGAGGTGTATGATGGTAACCATCTGCCTGATTGATAGCTCACAAGCGACCATGTAGCGACGCACCAACGATCCCTGCCAGGTCGGATCGCTGGTGGGATCATTGGTGTGTAGCTACGTGAGATGGTACCCTAAGAGCAGTAACCTAACACTGTTCCTCACTCGAGCAGAGCAGCATGAGAGTCATAATAAAATGGCAGAGTGACCTCTGATCTGGCGGTTGTACAGGCCGGGCCACGTTGTGTGCTGGCCAATCACAGCCATGCCAAAACTTAGCATGTTTTTGACAGCTGCAGCAGTGCCCACAGCTGAACATCTTGTTGATTGGCTGCGCTGCAGCCTTTCAACAAACTTTATTCAGCATCAAACTCTGAACTTGTCCACGGTACATGAGAAGTCCATGTTTGAATTTGAGCCCCAGATCCTAGGTGTCCGGTACGTAGTCTGAACTTTGTTGTAATCGATCGGTCAGGTATCTGTATTTATGTCAAATGAGAACAAAAAACAAGTGTGAATGAAGCTTAATCCTACAGCGAGCACACTCGCTCCAATATTTTGCGCTGTTTGCAGTCCTGATACATGGTATCCTGCAACAAACTCCCATTCCGGGTCTCACAAACAGACTAATGTGCTATGACTGGAAGTATAAGTCTGGGAAGGATCCGTTAATTGCAGCCTTGGCTATGTGTGATTTGTCGTGTATTGTGTGATGGTGTCTCCATGTCTCGGATGCTTGTACGAGTTGGAACTCGCTGGGTATCGGAAATAATTTAGTGATGTCCTGTTCTGCACTTTCAGCTCATTCACTTCACCAGTCACCACTAATCTTTTCCTAACCTAGAAAAAGGCACGATATTATAGTATTATGTGCCAAGGCTTTGTCTGCGATCACAAGGTGTATTCTGACAAATAGATGCCTTCCTCCTGTTATTACACGGGTGCGACATTCATCATGTGAAGAGGATGTAAAGACTTATTAGTGCCATCAGCTGTGGCTCTATATAACCAATAGTAGCATAGCATATGTGTACATACGTGCAAATATGGGCTCAATATACACTATTTTTAAAGGGGTTGTCCAGTCTTAAACTATAAGGCTGGAGTCACTCAATGTCAATGTGACTGCAAACTTGTGAATCCTCACATCGTGCGCACTGTGAGGATTCTCCAGGATTGGCGTCGGAAGGAGATGTTCATGTGATTGCAAATTTGCGATATGCATAGTCACGTCCCCACTCCAACTAGATGGTTGTGGCCTCGTTCAATGCAAGTGTATTGAGCGAGGATGGAAACAGTAGTGAAAATATGGCCAGGAGAATGCATATCGCAAACTTTCAGTTAATTACATGACCGCTACGGCAGCTTCACACGCACTTACCTGCCCTGCGACATTGCTCTAGCTGGCGACCCGCTTCCTTCAAAAGGGGGCGGGTCGTGCGGAGTCACAGCGATGTCACACGGCAGGCGGCCAATAGAAGCGGAGGGGCGGAGATGAGCGGGACGTAAACATCCTGCCCATCTTCTTCCTTCCGCATAGCCGGTGGAGGCAGGTAAGGAGATATACCTCGCTCCTGCGGCTTCACACGCAGCGATGTGTGGTGTCGCAGGAACGAGAAACAACATCGTATCTCCTATTGGTGCGACATTATGAAAATGACCGACGCTACACAGATCGCCGATTTACGACGCTTTTGCGATCATTTATCGGCGCATCTAGGTTTTACACGTTGCGACGTCGTTGCCGGCGCCAGATGTGTGTCACTTTCGATTTGTCCCCCCGACGATATTGCAGTAGCGATGTCGCAATGTGCAAAGTACCCCATAGAGTCACTCCAGGCTTATAATTTTAGACTGGACAATCCCTTTAAAAATAGTGTATTTTGAGCCCATATTTGCACTCACGTACATGCAAGCAAGTATACACATTAAATAAAAGTTGTCCGAACCCACCAATAGGCAGCACTGGACGACCATTTGATATGCATAGGGGCCACCTGTCTCTCTCCTTGACAGATTATTTAATGGAGGAGAATTTCAACATCCGACCCTTTTATTTTCAGAGGAGACAAGATGCTGCCGTTTATTTTAAACTTTTTAAAAAAATAAATAACTGAAAATTGGGGCGTGCAATATTATTCATCCCCTTTGTGTTCAGTGCAGCAAACTCACTCCAGAAGTTCATTGATGATCTCTGAATGATCCAATGTTGTCCTAAATGACTGATGATAAATATAATCCACCTGTGAGTAATCTAGTCTCTGTATAAATGCACCTGCTCTGTGATAGTCATAGTGTTCTGTTTAAAGCACAGAGAGCATCATGAAGACCAAGGAACACAACAGGCAGGTCCATGATACTGTTGTGGAGAAGTTTAAAGCCGGATTTAGTTACAAAAAGATTTCCAAAACTTTAAACATCCCAAGGAGCACTGTGCAAGCGATCATATTGAAATGCAAATCTACCAAGACCTGGCTGTCCCTCAAAACTTTCATCTCAAACAAGGAGAAGACTGATCTGATCAGAGATGCAGCCAAGAGGCCCATGATCAGTCTGGATGAACTGCAGAGATCTACAGATGAGGTGGGAGAGTCTGTCCATAGGACAACAATCAGTCATACACTGCACAAATCTGGCCTTTATGGAAGAGTGGCAAGTAGAAAGCCATTTCTCAAAGATATCCATAATAAGTGTCGTTTAAAGTTTGCTACAAGCCACCTGGGAGACACCAAACATGTGGAAGAAGGTGCTCTGGTCAGATGAAACCAAAATTGAACTATTTGGGCACAATGCCAAGCGATATGTTTGGTGTAAAAGCAACACAGCTCATCACCCTGAACACACCATCCCCACTGTCAAACATGGTGGTGGCAGCATCATGGTTTGGGCCTGCTTTTCTTCAGCAGGGACAGGGAAGATGGTTAAAATTGATGAGAAGATGGATGGAGCCAAATACAGGACTATTCTTGAAGAAAACGTGTTGGAGTCTGCAAAAGACCTGAGATTGGGACGGAGATTTGTCTTCCAACAAGACAGTGATCCCAAACATAAAACAAAATCTACAATGGAATGGTTCACAAATAAACGTATCCAGGTGTTAGAATGACAAAGTCACAGTCCAGACCTGAACCCAATCGAGAATCTGTGGAAAGAGCTGAAAACTGCTGTTCAGAAACGCTCTCCATCCACCTCACTCAGCTCCAGCTGTTTACAAAGGAAGAATGGGCAAGAATTTCAGTCTCTCGATGTGCAAAACTGATAGAGACATACCCCAAGCGACTGCAGCTGTAATCGCAGCAAAAGGTGGCGCTACAAAGTATTAACTTAAAGGGGACGAATAATATTGCACACCCCAATTTTCAATTAAAATAAGCCATAAATATCGTTCAGCTTCACAATTGTGTCCCACTTGTTGTTGATTCTTCACAATAAAATTAACATTTTTATCTTTATGTTTGAAGCCTGAAATGTGGGAAAAGGTTGAAAAATTCAAGGGGGCTGAATACTTTCGCAAGGCACTGTAATATATATATATATATAGATATATATATATATATATACACACACACACATATATATATATATATATATATATATATATATATGTGTATATATACACACACATACATATATATATATATATTATATATATATATATATATATATATATATATATATATATACACATACACATACACACACCCCCCCACACACCTCCCCAACCACACACACACACACACCCCCAGACATGATTCCCTATGTAGGGTAAGGGAGGAGTCACTAATCTTCCTTGTGAAGGCCTGGCTACATAATTAATCTGTAGCATAATACTATGGCCATTAGCAGCTTTCCATTACAGGATGAGTCCTGTCATTTATCAGGTGCAGACATAACTTGTTGGGTCACAGCCAATAATAGTCCATATTCCTGGAGCAAAAGACCCTCCATCCTCCCCTGATAACAGCACAAAACCAGGTACATGTTGTCAGTCATTTGTGGTCGGACATTGCTTGTATTAAGGTTATAAACACGTGTACATTAAATCTGTATATCACATGTATATATTCATGTTTTCATACAATATTATTACTAATATTTATTTTAGGCCATGCGAAAGAAGCATGCTTTAAATTATATAACATATGTATAACAATATACAATTACATAATGTAAGGGATAAAAAAAGCACAATAAGCATGACTAAATGAGAACCAAGACTGGTACAGAGAGAGGAGCCTGCGCGGGGGCTCACAGTCCACAATGAAAGGGGATAGGAGACAGTAGTTGGGAGTAGACGCTGTTCACACTGCAGTATTGTGGCAGCAGGTTTATCGCGGCCTTTTATTTCAGGTATGAAAGTCGGGGGAAGATTCTGACGTGTTGGGTACCCCGTTCCTGAGGGTGGGGGGGATTACTCTACTACTCAGATCTAATAATATAACACATGCTGGTGATAAATGATGACGACTTCGACTTATAGCGTCAATGGTCTGTATAGCAATTGGTTGCGTGCTTTCATCCAAGAGGCTAATTGTGGTCGATCTGTTAAAGATTTGCTCTGCCACGGTGAATTTTCCAGCTGATTATTTGACGTCTTAGGTAATGAGTGCCGATTGATAGCCGACTGGACATTATGATAAAGCATGCTTCTGATTACACTGAGATAGTATCTGAAAACTGGGCAGTACTCCAGCAGTCAGAATAAAGCAAGCCGGCCACGGATGCAAAATATGGGTAACCATCAGCAAGCCGGCCACGTAGGCAAAATATTGGTAGCCATCAGCAAGCCGGCCACATAGGCAAAATATGGGTAGCCATCAGCAAGCCGGCCACGCATGCAAAATATGGGAAGCCATCAGCAAGTCGGCCACGTAGGCAAAATATGGGTAGCCATCAGCAAGCCGGCCACATAGGCAAAATATGGGTAGCCATCAGCAAGCCGGCCACGCACACAAAATATGGGTAGCCATCAGCAAGTCGGCCACGTAGGCAAAATATGAGTAGCCATCAGCAAGCCGGCCACATAGGCAAAATATGGGTAGCCATCAGCAAGCCGGCCACGCATGCAAAATATGGGAAGCCATCAGCAAGTCGGCCACGTAGGCAAAATATGGGAAGCCATCAGCAAGCCAGTCATGCACGCAAAATATGGGTAGCCATCAGCAAGCCGGCCACGTAGGCAACATATGGGTAACCATCAGCAAGCTGGCCACACACGCTAAATATGTATAACCATCAGCAAGCTGGCCACGCACACGAAATAATGGTAGCCATCAGCCACGCTTGCAAAATATGGCTAACCATCAGCAAGCCAGCCACTCATGCAAAATATGGGTAACCATCACCAAGAGGCAGCGCATGTAAAATATTGGTAGCCATCAGCAATCCGGCCACGCACGCAAAATATGGGAAGCCATCAGCAAGCTGGCCATGTAAGCAAAATATGGGTAAGCATCAGCAAGCTGGCCACACACGCTAAATATGTATAACCATGAGCAAGCTGGCCACACACGCTAAATATGTATAACCATCAGCAAGGTGGCCACGCACGTGAAATAAGGGTAGCCATCAGCCACGCTCGCAAAATATGGCTAACCATCAGCAAGCCGGCCACTCATGCAAAATATGGGTAACCATCACCAAGAGGCATCGCATGTAAAATATGGGTAGCCATCGGCATACCTGCCAAGGATGTAAAATGTGGGTAACCATCAGCAATCCGGCCACGCCTGCAAAATATGGGTAACCATTTATTTAGGCAATAACCATCCCCCCACTATAAAAATGTCATAAGGAATAAGGGACAGGCCACTATCGGACAGTAGTGGCATTGCTCACTTACACACTTTTGTACGGTCAGTTTAAGGCCCCGTTCACACGTTCAGTATTTGGTTACATCAGTAACAAAACCAGGAGTGGAACAATAAGAGGAAAAGTATAGTAGAAACACGGCACCACCTCTGGTTTGGGCTCACATATACGGATGTAAAATACTGACCAAATATTGAATGCGTGAACGTGGTCTAAGCCTGGGTTTACACTACTTTGAAGTCAATTGTCAAAAGTAAAAGCCCCCATACACATTAGACCAAAGTCATCCAAAGCAGCCAAAATAGGTGGGGGTCAGCTGATAGTCTAATGTGAATGGGGCTTCCGAAAAATGATGTAAGGTGGAAAGTAGTCTGGCAGTGGCTCTCTCATAGAGAACACCGAGGTGCGCAGTTGTATGGGGGACACAGGAGAGTGAAGGGTGGGCTTAAAGTGGCTGTAACCTCTCAGAAAAATCTCAGTCCCTGGTTGCAGTTTATTATAAAAATTAACAAACTGCACTTTACTGTCCCCGCGTCCAGTGCCGAGTCTCCACCGCTGCTCCTGGGGTCAATTATGGGCTATAGCGATGACGGTCTGTCGACAGTGCGGCAGCCAATCTGTGATGATAGCCACTACTTACGGGAAGTATGGACGGACGAGTAGTCAGGAAAGCAAGGGTCTGTTAACAGGAGGACACATATGAGCGCAAGGAGTAAAGAGAGGCGTAGTCAGGTCAATATCCAAGGGTCAGAAATCCAGGAGAGCACATAATAAGTTCATGGAGCAGACAGAGACGTGGTCAGGTAACCTTCCGAGGTCAGAAGCCAGAAGGTCACGACAGAAACAGGGTGTGGGCAGAGAGGAGTCAAATAACAGTCCAGGGTCAGCAAACAAAGATCAGAACACTAGCAGAAACACAAGTCAACAGCACAACTGCAGGACCAGAGAATACAATTGGCAAGGTCCTGGGCGAGCATGCTCAGTAAAGAAGCCTGAGCAATTACCAGGAAGGTGGAACACCTGAGTAAACAGCACCGACATGGAATCCTGCGCTGTCAATCAAGCTGCTAGCTCAGTAACTCAGGAAAGCACAGCAGAGCATCTCCAAATGCAAGATGCTCTGCACAGACGAATCGTGTCACTGTCAGGTCTGTAATCCAGGAAAACACAGCACAGCAACTTCTAGTCTGCAAGATGCTTTGCACAGAAGAATCGTGAAACAATCATTAAACTTAACAACTCTCCCCATGATGACAAAACACCCCGCTAAGAGCAACCAAGCCCACTGATTGGCTGCCGGGCTGTTGATGTCACATCAGTTCTACAGCCAATAACTGACACTTGGGAGCAGTGGTGTAGACTCAGCACTGGACCTGGGGACGGTGAGAAAAGCACAATCTGTTTTATAACACACTGCGCTCGGGGTCTGTGATTTTCTGAAAGTGAACAAAGCCTTAAAGTAACTATATGGCATTTACTGACTATATATTTACCCAGAATGTAGTTTCAAGAGATAACAAATGTCAATGGTGCCACCAAATGTGAATCTATATAGCTGCCATTGACTCCCATGGTAAAAAACCCCAAACATCTACTCTACAGTATATGACATTTTGTGGCATCGGATTGTAGTAACAGTGTGATTTTTTCAATGTTTTAAAAGAAAAAAGGTATGCCAGGAAAATATTCGCTACAAGAACTCAACAGACATGTTAGACTGATTTGCTGGAGGATTTACTAACATATTCATTATATATATATATATATATATATATATATATATATATATATATATATATATATATATATATATATATTTTTATTAATAATTTATGCAAAAAAGACTGCCTGAACAATTTAGATGCTTGGTGAGGATCAGTTTGCATTTTTATCTTTTTTTCCCCCAGTTATTTATTTGAATTATGTTTATTATATAATATTATTATTGAGATGTATTTATAAGAATTTGCTTTTTACATTACATACAATTTACATAGTAAGGATTTATTATAAGTAATTTTATCTGCGAGAAAACTTTATCAGGATGAGAATATGTCATTTATACAGCTTTTTACTTACATATATAGAGATATATAGCTGACGTTATTTTTTCCCCGCATATTTTTTAAGCTTAGATATGGTCATACGCCACCTGCAGATATATTAGACATATATTTTAAGGTTATTTCACAAGATAATACAAATCTATACGCTAATAAAGATTTGTGTCCATACAAGCCCCCTCCTTCTGAAATTCACTGCCCGTGAAGAAGACAAAAAAAACCCCTCTATGCTGTTTTCCTAATGATTTTTTTCCATGTGCATCAAGTGGAAAAAAGCACATTAGGGCCCTTGCAATACAAGGATTTTTTTTTCCCCAAAGGCACAGCATGATCAAGCGCTCTCTGTATTACATTGTGAGGGTTCTCCTCAATGGGAAGAATCCGGACACAGCTATTCCCAAAATATTCCCTGGGAAGAACCCGAAGGTTTTACACCACTTGGAGAGAAAAAAAAAAATTACTAGAAATACTAAACATATCAGTTAACTGCTTTAAAAAGCTTAAAAAAAAATATAAAAATATATAACAAAAAAGAAAACTAAAAACAATTCTTGCAACTATTCTTTATTTTTCAGCAAGTGTGTTCAAATGAACATCTGTACTGGATGCAGGTAGAAATATTACATATATGGCTTTTTAACCTAATATATAAATTTCAGGCTCCTAAATGTCAGAATGGAATCTCCAGTTAAATTAGTTCAAGCCACTAAATGGTCTGTTCTGCTCTCAGCACAGGGCGACCACTTGTCTTTTACTTTCTTTTTTTTTTTTTTTAGAATTAACAGCAAATAGTTTCAAACCATTTATTTGCTGTTTTTTTTTAGAGTGGGAAAATCAGTTTTTTTTATACAGTTGTATTGTGTGTGTTAAACCTTAAATTAGAACATAGAAGAAATATGTAATAAAAATATTTAAAAATAAAACAAAAAAGTAGTTTAAACCTTTAATTGGAACATAGAAGAATTCGTAATAAAAAAATATTTAAAAATAAAACTATAAAATATGTATTTTAAACCTTTAATTAGAACATGGAAGAATATATAAAAATATATATTTAAAAATGTAATAATAATAATAAAAAAAATAATATAGACTGCAAAGACCATGCTCTGGATTTACCTCCAGAAGTAACACATACAAAAATAATATAGGTAAACATAGAACAATCTATAATAAATAATATGTAAAAAAAAGTAATGTAAAAAAAAGTAATAAAATAGTAACAAAAATAGAAATAATAATATTAATAATAAAATATTCACTGTAAAAGGCAGAAATAATACATCCAAAACAACATAGAACACGCAAAAATCTATAATACACTAATATATATATATATATATATATATATATATATATATATATCAAATAATATTTTAACTGCAAATAAAATGATCTGCATTTCCCTACAGAAATAATACATACAAAAATAACATAGAAGAATCTATAATAAAATATTAATTTATTAATAATAATAATAATAATAATAATAATAATAATAATAATAAATTGACTGCAAAGAGCATTCAAAATAACATAAAACACAGAAGAATCTACTATATATTAATAATAAATAATAATAAAAAATATTAATAAAAATAGTAGTAGTAGTAATAATAATATTGACTGCAAATAACATGCTCTGCATTTCCCTACAGAAAAAAATACATACAAAAATAACATAGAAGATTATATAATAAAAATTAAAACAAAGTAAAATAAAATAATAATAGTAATAATGATAATAAAAATATTGACTGCAAAGAACATGCTCTGAATTTACCTCCAGAAATAATACATACAAAAATAACATAGAAGAATCTATAATAAAAAATAATTACAATATATTGACTGCTAGAAACATTCTTTGCATTTACCTCCAGAAATAATAATACAAAAAATAATGAAAAATTTGGTGATTTTTTTTTTAGGCTTGAAGCTTAACAAATCTAGCATTATTCATGGGGAATAGCAAAAAAAAAAATTACAACATAAGCTACCCGGTCTGGATCTGGTTTACCTTTTCTGGCAACGTAAAGCAAACGTTAAAACCGGTGCACGTGAATTAGAAAATCATAAAAATGGTGTTTATAATCTTCATGGGAATACGTGGTCTAAATATAGAGAACTGCATGAAAGGATTACCAAATCTGTTTTTTTTTTTGTTTTTTTTTTGTTAGGGAGTGTATTATGTTAAATGTCTTACTAGGGGTCTTTAATCTACTGTTCACTTGTTAAAGATAACAGTGCACCCTACCTTTCACTCACTGTCAAAAAAATATTTAACTGTGCATGCTGTCTATTAAATTAATTAGCAAGTAATCATCACACCATGATATCATAACTGAATGTAGGATATAGATGGAAGAAAAAGAAAAAAAAAAAAGAAAATGTTTTGCTTTCAAATAATCTTGTGTATTATTTTTTTTAATTATTTGGATACTTTTAATTATATGCAAGAAATATATATATATATATATATATATATATATATATATATATTATATTATATTATATATTAGAGTTGAATTCACCATGTCTGCTTTTTCTCAGAGGGAACGTGTGAATATTTTGCACTTTTTTTTTTCCTTTTTTATGTTAGAGATATCCACGGAAATTTGTAAATGAGTTATGTAGAAAAAAACAACCCCCCAAAAAAAGCATTTTAGACCTGTCTGCTGACAATTACCCTCAGCCTCTTGAAGCACTGTATTTACAGCATCCTTCTACAGCCGTGATGAGAACACTTATTCGTCTATCTTAGTGGTTAATTACATTTCTTGTATTTCACAATTTGAGCACTTGTTCCTAGGGGGGAGGAAAAAGTCATAGGACACTTAGTGAATTGGTGCAAAAGGGAAGAAGGGAGGTGGGCGCAGGCATTTCTCCAACAAAGACATTTTTATAAATGCATCTAAGGGTGTTGCACCACGTATTTTCTTTTATAATATGGGCTTACCAGCTAAATTGCTAATAAGGCCTAGACCTTGAGTCAATTTTTCTTGCATTAGGGTGGTTACTGTAATGTACAACCCAAGGACATGGTGGTGCAGCTCCAGCAAATAAGACATGAATAGAGCGGACCCTATTTACTTGGCCCCACGTGGTAAAAAAAACCTTTCACTGTTAAAAACAGATGTGTAAATGTCAGATATTATCTATGTATAACATCCTTCCTAGATGTCCTTTTATTTTCTTGTGCATAGAAGAAGAAATACATATGAAATATTATATATATAACAGAAATATCTATATTTTATATATATATATATATATATATATATATATATATATATATATAAAAACTAATATATATCTAAAATTATATAGATACTTCTTATAATATATATATATATACATATATTATAATAAATAGCTATATAATTTTAGATATATATCAGTATATATATATATATATATATATATAAAAACTAATATATATCTAAAGTTATATAGATATTTCTTATAATATATATATATATATATATATATATATATATATATATACACATATGTATATACACACACACACACACATACTGTATATATATATTCATATATACACACACAGACGTGATTCCCTATGTATATATTTTGACCTTTTTATGTACTGGGTTCAATTTTTATCCATTTTCCGTCCATGTGTCCATTTTTGTTTTTTTTACCATCGGTGTCCCATCTGTTTTTCCCACATGCAAAAATAAGTAAATAAAGATATATATTTTTTTATTTATTAGACAGTAAAAACATATATTTCTAGCTCTTTTTTCACAGATCTATTGATTTGATTGATCTGCAAATCATAAAAAAATGACACATCTCTGTCTTTTTTTTGCAGACTATTGGTCTCCCAAAAAATGGAAATAAAATATGTACGACCCTATAAGATTATATATTTGATATGTGTTCTAATGATGACGCAGAGATTGCATATTGAAAAATGGACATCTGAATGAAGCCATAGGCCTTGTGCGTTTTTTGCCGCGTTTTTTGGGTGCCGTTTTGGTCCCAAAACTGCATGCATTTCCTTCCCCAGCAAAGTGTATGGGATTTCAGTTTTTCAGTCCAAACGTTGCAGGTTTTTTTTGGGTTGCGTCTTTGTCGTGAGCACAAAGATGTAGCATGTCGACTCTTTCTGTATTTTTGCCAGCGTTTTGAGCAAATAGATTTGACTTAAACACACTGGGCAAAAACGTGGCAAAAAATGCATGCCGAGGGAGCGTTTTTTAGGGATCAAAAATGTGCATCTTTGTGGTCACCACAAAGATGCAGCGTGCGCACATAGCCTTAGGCAAGTGTATGGAAAAGGGTCCAATTTTCATAAACTTGGACAACTTTCGTCCGCATTTTACGTCCAGAGATAAAATATGAACGGCCCCATAAGATTATATATTTGGTATGTGTTCTATTGATGAAAGACGCAGATCGGTCGCATATGTGAAAAATGGAGGCAAGTGTATGAATGTATTTCATCCCCATTTTACGTCCATGTGCAAATTGCTTTTACACATCATTGTTTTGAAATGTACATGATCAAATACAGTTTTCTAGGTTAAAAATGGCAATATATGCGTAAAAAACAAATGCTATATGGCTGTTCCTTACGGTATCCGATTTTTTTTAGCGCAGCCATAGGAATTGAAGGGGGGAATTTCGAAAAAGAATAGTGCAGGCTATTTTTTTTTTTTTATCAACACTAGATCTATATGAATAAACTCATCTGAACAGCCCTAAGGCTATGTGTCCATGGTAGAATGTACCTGCGGATTTTTCTGCATGAAAATCCGCGACTTTCGCGGCAAATCCGCACCTTATTTTTGTCGCGGATTTACCGCGAATTTGCCGCAGATTTTGATGCGGATTTTTTTTTTTCCCCATTCTATACCCAAAATCCGCACCAAAATCCGCAACAATAATTGACATGCTGCAGATTCTTCCGGATCAAAATCCGCGGCAAATCCGCCGCGGAAAAATCCGCAGCATGGACACAGCATTTCCAAAATGCCATTGAAATGGCTTGGAAGTGCCGCTGCTGCAGATTTTCGGAAAATCCGCAGTAAATCCGTGGCAAATCCGCGGCAAAATCCGCGCAAAATCCGCAGCGTGGGCACATAGCCTAATAAAAATGTAATTTTTATGGCTTGAAAAAGGCCCTCTGTTGTCCGAAACGTTGTTTTTTTTTCACTTTTTCCTTTTGTATGCTGGGGCAAATAAAGATGTATAAACAGAGAAGAGCTTCTCGGTGCCTTGGATTTTTTTGGATTCCCAGCACTAAGAAAAATATTAGTCAGTGTCCTGTCCGATCCGTATTATACACTTATTTGAATGAGCCCTTAGTGCTAAGACATTATGTAGTCCAGGACTTTGACTACTTTCACATTTTCATGCTGAAAAAAAAAAAAGGAAAAAGAAGGTGCGTAGTTTGGCAAATTTTCTGTGAAAAATAAAAAA